>NC_087155.1:32797555-32870055 GCF_035594125.1 Scylla paramamosain | reverse complement strand
CGCCACGCTCACAACCCGCCTCGTCCTTGCAGCTTCGCGTGTACCAGGTCAGTGCGGCGCGAATGTACGAGTTTCACGGGCTGGGAATGAGGTTAACTGAAGTTGTGATGTACGGAGTGTAGGAGCTGGGGAAGGGAAGAGGGAGAGGGAAGGGAAGGGGGAGGAAGGAAAAGAAGGAAGGAACAGAGGGATGGGCATAGGGAGGGGTATGGCAATAGAGGAAGAAGAGGAAGAGAAGGAAGAGGAAGAAGAAAAAGAAGAAAAGAAGAACAAGAAACATAAAAGCAATAAAGGAAGAGGAAGAGAAAATAAGGGACAGGAGGAAAATAAAACGAGAAAGACTAGGAGGAAGAGAAGGATGAGAAATTGGAGGAGCGATAAGAAGCAAAGAAGAAGAAGAAGTGCAACAAGAGATAACGAAGGAGAACTATAACACACAACACACACACACACACACACACACACACACACACACACACACACACACACACACACGATAAATGTAAGGAAGAATGACACTTTGCTTAATGACTCTCTCCCCTGTGACACGAATAGCGCCTAACAATTTCTGTCATGCGCTGGTCACAAAAATACAAAGCCATCTGGACAATTATTTCACGAGTCTCAGCATACTCGGATAATGAGCAAGTAGGAAGACAGCGTGGCCTACTGACCGCCTTCTTCTTCTTCTTCTCCTTCTTCTTCTTCTGTAGATTTTGCCTGAAGGTCACCGTTCTTTACTAATTCCTTGTACTTGTTTATTTTCTCTCTTTTGTAATTATTTCTAGCTTTTCTTCGGTTTTCCTTGTGTCTCCTTGTCTATTTTTTTCTGGTAGGTCATTCTCTCTTTTTCTCATCTCTTACTTTCATCCACTTGTTCTCTCGTCTTCTTTGTATCCTTACGATCATTAGTCCTCAATTATTTTCTCCATAAGGCTGTGTTCTCTTTTCCTCGTCAATTTTGCAATTCCTTTCACTATCTTCTCTGTTCTTTCTTTGGTTTGTCACTGTTGCTCACTACTATGTTCCCTCTCCTCTTCTCGTCTCTTTTGTAATTGCTTCCACCTTTTTCTTCGCTCTTCCTTGTCTCCTTCCACATTCAGATCCATCATTCCTCTGCCCCACTGACCGACATACAGCTAGGAAGAGTGACTCCGGTATGCACCAGTGTCACATATTGTACTGGCTCGCTGAGTGGCGCAGTAAGATGTCGGTGTTTCTAGGAATGGCTTAAAGTGAAGAGTACATTGCGTGATGGGTGTCGATTATTGCCTGTGAATCGTACCATTTCTTCTTTTCTTATTCCTTTCCCAGTAGTTTTGGTCTTGTGTAGGTAATGGCATACCGTATTGATTTGGGTAATGTACGATAATTATGTAATAGCAGTATAATCACAATATAATAAGGTGTAACTACATAGTAATAAATGCGTCACGAACGTCATATTGTACTGTAAGTGGCTTATAATAACAGAATAATTGTACAACACACGCATGAAGGATGAAGGATGGTGACTCAATAAAGGCTTGTGTATTCACTAACTTTTTTTTTTTCATGGCAACTTTGAGAGAATGGAGTTAACAAGAACCAAACTATAAATAGAGAAAGATTTAAACTTTTTTTCGTACAGTTTAGTCCTAACTGATGGGATTACCTCTGGTGGGGAAGTGGATGAGGAAGCGGAAGAGGAGGGGGACAAGAGGAAAAAAAAGGAAATGGTGAAAAATAAGAAAGAAGAAAAGGACGGAAAGGAAGAGGACGACGAAAATTACTAATGAGGAATAAGAGAAAAAGGGGAGAAGATGACGACGAGAAGAACGAGGACAAGGGAGAAGGCGAGAAGAATAATGATGATGACAATGACGACAATGGTGATAACGGTAATGATGATGATGATGACAATGATGGAGATGATGATGATGACTATAGTAATGATATTGAGTGATGATGCAAACAATGATGATGATGATGGTGATGAAATACCAATGATAACACGAAGATTGTTTACTTTCCTTCCATCACTTTGATTGAGGCATAAACTGTAAACCACCAACGAAATACAAGAATTCAACACGAGAGAGAGAGAGAGAGAGAGAGAGAGAGAGAGAGAGAGAGAGAGAGAGAGAGAGAGAGAGAGAGAGAGAGAGAGAGAGAGAGAGAGAAACCACCTCATCAAGACAACATGCATGAGATCCCACACACACACACATACATACACACACACACACACACAGTACTTACGGGGCGTAAAGTGAACGGTGTTACTTTTGTAGGTGGCGGCGGCTTGGCTACAGTTGAGGGAGGCGTGGTAGGTGGTGTGGGGGCTGAGGTGCGCCAGCTTGATGTTCTTCGCTGACGTGCGCACCTCCGTCTTCACCAGCATAGCCTCCGTCTGCGGGCCGTAGTGCAGCGAGCAGGTGAGGGCGTGCTGCTGCCCCACCGTGGTCTCCCAGCTCAGCACTGCTCCGTCACCTGTCACCTTTGTCACCGCCACCTTCAGCCTTTCCTGCACCATCACGGCACCTGGGGAAGGAAGGAGAGAGAAGTTAGACTGACGCTGCATAAATATCACTAAGGGCGTGCACAGTTATTTATTTATTTATTTTTTTCGGAGTAGATGATGATACAGTAAAAGTTCCGAAAATCTAAATCGGCGTATTTAATGTATTTGAGGAGGAAGGAAGAGCAAATTCCACGTCAGCTGAGGGAAGGAGACATGACAAATAGACTTCTTTACACTTTTTAACACTTCATAACGTAGATCATTATGAATATCCATACTTCACTCCTGTTCTGCCCAATGCATACTATATGAGAAAGAAGATGAAAGGTACTGTCGACGCCCGCTGAAAGAAGAAGGGACGAGAGACGCACTTCGCTATATTTCTCTACACTACATGATGCATAACACTACATGATGCATAAGCGTACACCGTTTCCTCACTGTCCCACCGCAGACCAGTACATACTATATCAGAAAATGAAGGATCCCATCGAGGCGTGCTGAAGGAAGAAGGGACGAGAACCACACTTCGTTACACCTGAAGAGTATCGCCAAGGGAACAAACACTTCATTTTCCCCGGACATAATACACGAAGGCAAGGCAAAGACATATATTTTAGAGGTAAGGAAGAGGATATTCAGGACCCGGAACGCTGAATCACCCTATAAATCACAATATATAATAAATTTTCCAACAAGTGTCTCCCTCCCCCTTGCTTCCCTTCCCTCGCCCGCCTCCTCCAGACTCAAACGCTCCCGCCGGTAAACGTCTGTCAAACGAAGAAAAGCTTGCGGGTGTGAGTGCAGGAAGGATATACTTGTTCTATACATCGTGAAACATTTTATTCTTTTTAGTCGACCGATGTGATAGTATAGAAATATATAACAAGAAGCATTTCGTGTCTCCCTTCCGTGTACGATGAAAAGTAAATTATGAGGAAAAGATACAGTTGTTAGGTTGCCATACGAAGCAGATTGTCCCTCGTCTCGATACAAGAAGGCGAATAATAAGCAACAGTGAGAAGAGAAAGGTGTAACGCTGAAACACACTCTGAATTCCACGCGTACCAACACTTCCCGAACACAAAATAACGTCATACACAAGACACGAGAATTATTTGAAGGTTTTTTCGGTCACAGCAACAAAAAGATAGAAAGCAACAACGCGCATAACATCAATAAAAAAAATTAAAAAAAATCCTTACGAAATCATACACGTAAATTAAACCCAAACGGACCCAAACCAAGGATAAAAACAAGAATTTCTCACCTCACTCCGTCACAACAAACCAAGACAACAACAACAACAACAACAACAACAACGCGCGCACGCCAGAACGAAATCCAAATCACAATAAAATCCGACAGAAAACTTCACCTAACGGGACACAGAACGAGGATAAAAACGGTAATTTCTCACCTCACTTTCACAACAAACCAGAAGCAAAACAGTAATTCATGTCACACCACAACGAACCTCTAACAAAATTTTGAATACGAACTACACCTAAAGGGACACAAACAAAGAACAAAGCGATAATTACTCGCCTAACCCCATCACAGTAAAAAATAAAAATAAAAAAAAATAAAAAACAGACATCACACCACAACAGATCCCACTTCACTACAAAACCATACAGAGGAAACTACACGCACACACTCGCACAATCAGACGTGAAACAAGAACAAAACACTAACTCCAACCGCACCGCTCTCCACTCCGCCGCCCACCGTAAACAAAAGAGCGCGGTGTCAAAACAGAAAATGCGAGGAAAAAAAAAAAGTGTATATATAGAGAGTAATGATAATAGACCTCCATCCCCTCCAGAATCCACTCACCTTAAAATGACCTTTACGTAATTGCTCACGTGGAAAATTAATAAGCCGCCGGAGCTAAAGGCTATTTTCGCTGACGCCGCCGCCGCCGCCGATTCTGCCGCCTCTGCTGTTTTTGTTGCTGCTGTTGTGGAGGGAGGGAATTGGGGAGAGAGAGAGAGAGAGAGAGAGAGAGAGAGAGAGAGAGAGAGAGAGAGAGAGAGAGAGAGAGAGAGAGAGAAATAACTCCCTAACAGACAGACCAACAGAGCGGCAGACTGACTAAAAACAGACAAGACACCCTGACTGACTGACTGATAGAAAGACAGACATACAGGCAAACAGACAGACACACAAACAGACAGACTGACTGATACAGACAGGATTACAGATAGACAGACGTATTGACTCACTCAGATTGACTGACTGAATGGCTGACCGACTAACTGACAGACAAGGACAGAAAGTAAAACAAAAATTACATTAACAATTGAAGGAAAAGAAGAGACAAATGAAGGAGAGGAACACGAGAGAGAGAGAGAGAGAGAGAGAGAGAGAGAGAGAGAGAGAGAGAGAGAGAGAGAGAGAGAGAGAGAGAGAGAGAGAGAGAGAGAGAGTGCTGATCCGTAAGAGCTGCGTGTGTGGATGAGGGGACTGCAGGGACTGAGGGAGTGGGAACGTGTTGGGGAGGGGATCACGGGGAAGGCGGAGGGGACTACCGAGGAGGCGCGGAGGTGTTGGGGAAGCTCAGCCCACCGTGAGGAGAAAAATAAAGGGAGAGACTTGGTGGTAGGCAATACACCATGAATTCTGGCGTTAAAACGGGAGACCGGTGGCGAAAAATAAGTCAGGGATGAATAATTCTCACCTGCTAAATCTTCGCTTACTTAAGAGTGTCAGGAACTTTCGTATTTCACCTTGCAGTTCAACCTTTCACCGATAGAGAGCATGTGTATTATGCTGCGGAGTGTTTACGTTACTCCTTGAGCACTTTCCCTGAGATGTACGACAATTCAAGATACTGGACACAATGTATGAAATCTTTATAAGCCTCGACAATAAAGGAGTTAGAAGTTTATTTTCTTTTTTTTATTTCTAGCCAGTATAGTGCTTAGAGGTGGCTGCAGAACAAGAAGAAATGTCTAAGAGTGCTTTGTGATTAAGGAAGCATGTGTCAGTTAGAGGTAAAAGGGTTAAACGAGTAAAGGGAGTAAAGGAGCAAGAATTCTCTCATCTCTTCTTGGTCTTTTTCTCACCTCTCAATACATGAATTACAATCAGTGTCTCTTTTTCTGTTCATCTCCATCTTTTTTCTCCTTATCGTCTTTGCGAGCTAATTTGGAAGAGTACATATGAAAGCTGATTTTAAAAAGAGTAAAAAAAAGAGAAAACCAACAAAGGATTCTCTCTCTCTCCTCTTTTCTTCCCTTTTCCTCTTTCTTTCCATCTTTCAAAACGCAAATTACGATCACCGTCTCTTTTATTCACCTTCATCTTCTTTCTTTTCTCGTCTTCGTCGTCGTCGTGAGCTAATTCAAGACGGTTCAGCCATGTGTGAAAACTGGCGGGAGTGGGGACAAGAATTTGGATCAGTAAGGATGTGGCTGCCGCTCCGCCTCTTCTCTCGCAGCCAAGTACGCGTGTTGACAACTGAAAGCCATATCGAAGGTGAGATAATTTTGTGAGGTAGGAAAAAAAAACATGTGTATAAACAACCAGGATTTTTTTTTTTGTTATCTTTATTTCTTTTGTGTTTATATTTAGTCGAGAACAATGGGGAAAATAAGGACAAACACAGGTGTATGAACAATCACGCTTCTCTTTTTTTGTCGTGTTTATAATGAGATGAGAACAATGGAGGAGAGAAAAGGGAAGGTAAATATGGTGAAGAAAAAGCAATGGTTGAGCAATCAAGGTTTTTTTTTTTCGTTTTATTTTGCGGTCTTTCATTTTTACCTTATTACTATTACGACCGATACTTTAATTACTGCTACTACAACTACAACTACTACTACTACTATTACTATGACTATTCCTCTTTCTATTTTCCTCGTCCTCCTACCTCCTCCTCCTCCTCCTCCTCCTCCTCCTCCTCCTCCTCCTCCTCCTAGGTCAGGTCACCTCGTGAGGACCGCAAGGTCTGTTGTGGCCTGTGTATCTATATGTATATATATCTAGCATATCTATGTAGCTCCTCCTCCTCCTCCTCCTCCTCCTCCTCCTCCTCCTCATCCTACTACTACTACTACTACTACTACTGCAACAACTACTACTACTAATGATAATAATAATAATATTAATAACAGTAATAAAAATTAAAATCAACATCCAAAACCCCACAAAATCCATGCATGCACACACACACATACACACACACACACACACACACACACACACACACACACACACACACACACACACACACACACACACACACACACACACACTCCCCCTCTCGCGCAGCTGTTGCGAACTTGTGGCGACTTTCCGAAGGATTGCGAGGATCAGGGGTTGTGATTGTCCTCGGCTCAGCGCGATCCACCGCCCGCCGGGAGTGGGAGGGAGCGACTTAAGACGCCAGTAACGGGAGGTCGCGAAGTAGTTGCCGGCAGCTTCATATAGATTCGCTTTTACATTACGCGGTGGTATTTTACTGGAAGGGTAGAGAGAGAGAGAGAGAGAGAGAGAGAGAGAGACTATCAACCAGATATTTAAAAAAAAGTAATATTTTTCGCTCATTTTATTCTAAGAGCAATGGAATCAAGAGAAATAATGGAAACTCACATATAAAAACCAAAGAAAAAATATCATATCTCGTCTTTTTGTTATAAATCAATAAAATTAAGAAAAAAACAAAGATCACCGTTGAAAATTAGGAAAAACTAAATAATCATTGAAAAATACGACAAACCAAAGAGAGAGAGAGAGAGAGAGAGAGAGAGAGAGAGAGAGAGAGAGTCATTAGTCGCCTTAGAACCGTAGCGTCCAGCTCAGTCACGCGCAGCTTCAGTTATATTCGAGTAATAGAGATTTAGTGCATTATATTACTGGTCCATTGCTCTCGTCACCCGCTTCCCTGACCTTGGTGCAGCCTCTCTCTCTCTCTCTCTCTCTCTCTCTCTCTCTCTCTCTCTCTCTCTCTCTCTCTCTCTCTCTCTCTCTCTCTCTCTGTGTGTGTGTGTGTGTGTTTTAATAACTTTATAAATAATTACGTAAGACTGCATAAGACTGCTGTTTGGATATTTCGTATTATTTTTTTTATAACTGTCATACTTTTCTTTTGTTACCAATTATTCGCATAGCAAGCGGAAGTGAGTATCAACTTACCTATGTAAATATATCCGTGTTAATATTTTAATCACACGAATACAGAGAATAAAAATACCGAATGAACACCCAAATACTGTTTCTCTCTCTCTCTCTCTCTCTCTCTCTCTCTCTCTCTCTCTCTCTCTCTCTCTCTCTCTGTCTCGTCACGGGGCTGATTGGCGCCCCACTCGGGAAGGCACAAGTGTGGTGTTGGAAGTGTGGGAAGTGGAGAAGTTAGCGACAATGGTCCCTGTGTGCGTGCGGCGAGCCACTCAATCAGCATTAATAACCGACCACCACTTGCTTACACCTCACTCCTCTTCCTCTTGCTGCTCCTCCTGCTGCTGCTCCTCCTCCTGTTCCTCGTTATTAAAGCTCCTGGTGATAAATATTGCGTAAACGATAACTATATTCATATCATCTTTAGTTTATGTGTTTGTGTTCCGTGTGTGTTGCGTTGTTTGTTTGTTTTAAGGGTGCCCAGGGATGAGGATAGACGTGGAGGTGGTGCAGATCAGTGACTGAGGAAGGTTTACGGGAGGTCTTTGCTTTGTCCTGTGTTGAATTCATAAACGCTGATGATTATGGTGATGGTGTTTGTTTTGCTCACGTTTCTCTTTGTAACAGTGATTGAGAAGCATTCCGTAACGAGACAATGCTTTTTTTTTTCTTTCTATCTTCCAATGTAAGTTTCTGAGCATTTTCTGTGGAGTCCATTGAGCGCTTTGAGTGATATGGAAGAGAAAGGAAAACATAATCAATCTTTTTTTTATTTGCTGTCTCTCTTGTCATTTTGCCATATTGTGTAACTCTCTCTCTCTCTCTCTCTCTCTCTCTCTCTCTCTCTCTCTCTCTCTCTCTCTCTCTCTCTCTCTCTGATGTCTCTCCGTAAATTTCCTAGCCCCTCTCGTTCGTTTTTTTATTCATCTTCCTCGTTTAATTTTTCCAAGCTCCCTCTCTTCCCAGTGCCACTTTTCTAATCTCCCTCAGTCTCGTTCAATTTTTCAAACCTCCCCTCGTTTTCTGCTTCTCGATCCATTGTTTCTCTCTCCCTCCGTGATATTTTCCTAACCTCCACATTCTTTCTAAGTCCTCCTTCGCTTTCTTCCCCGCAGCTCACTTGTCATAAGCCCAAGTCGGTCCAATTTTCCGCAGAGCAAAATCATATTCGCCACTGAACCTCACTCTCACTTCACCTTCCCCCGAGCTAACCATGCGCTTCCATCACCCGCCAGCCAGCCAGCCAGCCAGCCAGCCACCGTCGCCCTGCAGGTGCTCTCTCATCCTCCTCCTCGCTGTCTCGACGTTGCAAGGTAGAGAGATGCTGCTCATACTGTATCCACCTTCACTCTATGTTATATATCCACTTGTAGTCTTGTGAGTCTCAGGTATTTTTCTCTTTCTTTTTTTTTCTTTCCCTTTTTTTTTCCTTAGAAGAGCTTGAGAAAAGATCCACAAGAGGTGCCAGTTCGCAAAAAACGGATTATCTAAAATTATGAGAAGGGTTTTGAAACCTCCCTCTTACGGCAGTTAAACTCAAAGGTAGGAGGAAATACAGAAACGTGCAAGGAGTTCTAGAGTTTGACAGTAGCAAGAATAAAAGACTGAGAATACTGGTTAACTTTTGCATTAAGGCAGGTGAACAAAACTGGGATGACAGGAAGAAGAAAGTCTTTTACGAAATCGATACTTATTTTTTTTTTTTTCTTCTCTCACAAGGACAAATTCTAAGGGCCACTGAGATGATCTGACTGGTTTTCATAGGCGTTTTTTTTCCTACCCATGATCTTTATTAAATTCTCACGAGGACCATGAAAACCCTTGAAAACCCAATGTTCTCCACTCAAACATGATGAAAGTAATTGAGGTAAGATAGCAAAATGTTTACGAATACGAACCTTAGTGAACTTCAGATGCACCAATATGGGAAAAGTAAGAATAGACAGAATGGAAGGAGAGAAGAGAGGAGAGGAGAGGAGAGGAGAGGAGAGGAGAGGAGAGGGGAGGATAGAAAGAAAAAGAGAGGTAGTCAATGGAGGATAAGTGAGAGAGAGAGAGAGAGAGAGAGAGAGAGAGAGAGAGAGAGAGAGAGAGAGAGAGAGAGAGAGAGAGAGAGAGAGAGAGAGAGAGAGAATGGGATATTGACTGGTACTGAGTGGTAAATGGAACCAGTAATAGAAAGTGAGTGCATTAAGAGATAATGAGTGGTGAGTGATGACGATGATGATGATGATGATGATGATGATGATGATGATGATGACGACGACAATTAAATACAGAAAATACGGAGATAAACAATTAGGTAAGAATCAAAAGGGAAATCGGGAAGAGAGAAAGAGAAAAGAACACAAACACATATAACAAGAAAAGGAATAAGAATAAATGAAAGAAAAAAAAAACAAAGAACACAACAGAAAAGTACGTACAAAAGGGAGGGAGGGAAACAATACCAAAAGGAAAGAAAGCAGGAGAGAAGGGAGGGAAGGAGGAAAGGAAAGAGACTCGGCAGTACAAAAGGAAAGCAAAGCAACGAACGAAAGAGGAAACAGAAAAAAAAAACAGGAGAAAACTCGACGAAAAGTGTACATTGGAAAAAACAAAACTGAAAAGAGAGGAGAAGGACAGAAGAAGAAAGGAAGGATGAAGTGAGATTAAGAGCAAAGCGATAAAAGGACTGGAAGGAGCAAACAGAGATAGAGAGAGGGGGGAAGGCACTGAGAGACGAACAGGCGATTAGGATTGATTTGAGAGAGAGAGAGAGAGAGAGAGAGAGAGAGAGAGAGAGAGAGAGAGAGAGAGAGAGAGAGAGAACGGAGCCTGACCTTCGACCGGGAGAACACGACCGGAATTAATCTAGACAGAGACATCAATTACTACGACAATGGATTACAAGGCAGGAGGAGAAGGAGGAGGAGGAGGAGGAGGAGGAGGATAGGATAGATCGTCAAAGTGGTTCCTGTGATTCACCGCTTCGTGACGGCTTCGATACCTCATGAGTCCCCGAGTTTCGAGCACCCGAGACACGATTCGACTCACTGATTCACTACTTCATGGTTCACTGACTCCTGCCCTTCGACTTCTGTGTGTGTATGTGTGTGTGTATGTGTGTGTGTGTGTGTGTGTTGGGTACTGTGAGTCACTGTTGTTGTTTTTGTTGTTTTTGTTGTTGTTGTTGTTGTGTCACGTGACTTTCAAAAGTTAGTTTTTGCTTATATAATCAGTGCTGGACTTCGTAGTACTATAAAACACAGAAAACTACATGAAAATATACAAAAAATAAAAATAAAAGTATTATAATGAAGCGAATGGAAACAAAGGATATAAAATAAAAGTAAACATTATCATTTTCACACACACACACACACACACACACACACACACACACACACACACACACACACACACACGCACGGAAGAGAAGTGAGAGAAAAAAATGGAAAATGTTGCTTGTCGAAATAAAGACAGATATTTGCAAAGTTTAGAATTAAAAAAAAAAAGTGAGATGACACGCGTAAAAAAAAAAAATCAGATGAGGAAGGAGAGAAAACTAAATCAGAAATCGGGAAAGTGGAAAATTGCATGGAAAAAAAGCGAAAAATTTCATGAAAAAAAAATAACATACATATATGCTGGTAGGACAGAGAGAGAGAGAGAGAGAGAGAGAGAGAGAGAGAGAGAGAGAGAGAGAGAGAGAGAGAGAGAGAGAGAGAGAGAGAGAGAGAGAGAGAGAGAATTAATTTATGAAGGCGCATTTAATAATAACCATGCTTCATAATTAAATTTGCAGGTGAAGAAAAATCTAACAAAATAAAAAAAATAAAAAAAATAACTGAAATAAAAAAAAACTCAGTTATTTCAAGCTGAAAATGAATCGCACTGAATTTTTTTTTTAACAAGTCTGCGTTTGAGTAAAGAAAAAAAGAAAAAAAAACACCATTTCATAAGCCACACAAGTAAACAAACACACAACCTCATGACTTCTAGTTTCGTACCACGTGGATTAGTTTACACACACACACACACACACACACACACACACACACCAATGATCGGTAATGATGAGTTCGGAGCTCGCACTGAGAGAGTAACGGCTGGTGGTTTGCGGGTCGTGATCAGGCCTTGGTAAAGTACACACACAACAAGATCCCCAGTGTCAATTTCGTCACGTTACATAAAATTAAGACAAACTACAACATATTTTCTCACTAATGTATAAACTTCTCCGTATTTTGAAAATCATAAATGTAAGATGAAAAAGATAATAAAAGCAATCTTCTTCACCTGTTTCCCTTTTCATAGCTCAGGGAAACAAAACGAAAACAATTGCAGGGGGGGAGAGAGAGAGAGAGAGAGAGAGAGAGAGAGAGAGAGAGAGAGAGAGAGAGAGAGAGAGAGAGAGAGAGAGAGAGAGAGAGAGAGAAAGTAAATATTCCATGCATCTCGTTCCCTTCCTCTCGACATTCCTGTACATTACCGCGGGGGAAGCTTCGGAACAACATGAAAAAATGAAAAAAACGTAAATAAATAAAAGACAAAAACAAAAGCGAAAAATATAAATAAATAAACACACGTGAGTGGAGAAAAAAAAATTCAAACTTCCACATCAGGAAATAAAAGTTCAAAATACATAATGAAAGGCGGAGAGGAGAGTGGCGGGCGGGAAGTGGGTGCCGGGGTGCGAGGCTGCGTAAGTTGTGGCACCCGAGGCAGTGTTTGAATGATACTGCTGAGGCTCGTGTTCTTTAACTCATTCACTGCGATATGCAACAATTCACATTCCTAATAGCGCTACAAAAAATCTTCAAATGCACCTACAAGTGAGAGAAGAGATGAAGAGGATAGACTTTTCGATGTGCAGCCAGTAGAGTATTTAGAGTCATTTGTGATTTAGTGGCAGACAGCAGTGAAAGAGCTAAGCACCTCAGACTTTCATAAGAACTTAAAGACCATGGAGGTGATGATCAGCCACGCTTTCATACGAGTTTTTTTTTCCTCTTAATGCAGAGTTCCAGTCAAACTATCACTAGGATAATAGAAATACCCTTGAAAAAACAACAGCCTGAATAAAGTAGTAGTGAAGATGCAGCACAGGCAATGGAAGTGATTAACCACGTTCTCTTGGGTGTTTTTCCTCTTGATAATGCCGAGTCCTGGTCAAAGTATCACTAGAATAATGGAAATACTCTTCAAAAGCCACGTATCTTCCACCACAGCTTGAATGAAGTAGTGGAGATGCGCCGCCAGACCTTTATGAAGAGGAAAAGCTTTAATTTTCTGCCCTCACTTAACAGAGAGATGGAAACGCCGCGTCCACTGCAGAGACACGACAATCTAGTGCCGTTTGCAATTTGAGAACGTTACAGTAATGCCCAATGGATTTTCTGGTTCACACACACACACACACACACACGCACACACACACACGCGTAAAAAAGAAAGAAAGACAAAAAAGACACATTGAGGGGAGCGGTAGAGAACAAGCCGTCCCCTGTTCCCCCATTTGCCTCATCCCTCGTGTCTTAGCTCCAGTGGAATTGCATTACGCCCCCGTCACTGCCGCTTAAGTGGGAGAAAAGCAAGATGGAGAGGCGAACGGGAAAACAGGAGGAGGATAAGAGGGAGAAATGTGAAAGGAAGAGACAGAGAGAAAGGATATAAAGGAAAGGAAACAAGGGAGAGGAGGATAGGAAATAGCAGAATAAGAAAACACAGAGAAAGAGAATAAGGAAAAGAAAAAGCTGGTATAGAGGAGGAAGAGGGGAAAAGGAATGCAAGAAAAGAAAGAAAGAGAAGTATTAAAAGAGAGGAGAATAAAGGTAAAGATACCGAATATTTATTCCAATGGCAGAAGGAAAGAAGAGAGAGAGAGAGAGAGAGAGAGAGAGAGAGAGAGAGAGAGAGAGAGAGAGAGAGAGAGAGAGAGAGAGAGAGAGAGAGAGCAGTGTAAGTACAGACAACGATAAATCAAGTTAAAAAATTAAACAAAGAGGTCGGCAATAAAAAAACAGAGATAAAAAAAGATAAGAAATCTGAAAGCGTCTGAGAGAGAGAGAGAGAGAGAGAGAGAGAGAGAGAGAGAGAGAGAGAGAGAGAGAGAGAGAGAGAGAGAGAGAGAGAGAGAGAGAGAGAGAGATACTACCTGACCTGAACTCAGAAAAAGGGAAATAAATCTTCATGTTTTGCCTTACCAATTAAATCTCTCTCTCTCTCTCTCTCTCTCTCTCTCTCTCTCTCTCTCTCTCTCTCTCTCTCTCTCTGTTACTAAAAACAACACGTGCACAGATGATGAAATATTAAGAATAGTGGCTAACTCCTGCATTAGAGAGGCAGACAAAACAGAGGTGAGAGAAAGTCGAAAGTGTTGTGTAGCGAGGCAAAGGGGGGAAAGGGAGACGGGCAGTTACCAAGATTAGAGAAGTAGTTAGTGTGGAAATAGCGATAGAAGATAGCACGAGATGGAACATTGCAGCACAGGGATAGAGGCTGAAGACAGTTAAGTAGAGGAGAGGAACTGATCGGATGAAATGAAAAATATTCCTCCACTGCTCCTATCATTACTCACTCAATCACTCACCCATGTTTTTTATTTATTTATTTATTTTTTTCTGAATGCCTGGTTATACACTCCTTTCTTTTCTTCTTCAGTAAGTACTCTAGAAGCACAAGCAGACAAACTCATTGTCAAAGAAAACGGAATTCAATGTGAACGATAAATTTTCAAGGGGATCTCGTATATTTAGAACGAATAAGAGAGAGAGAGAGAGAGAGAGAGAGAGAGAGAGAGAGAGAGAGAGAGAGAGAGAGAGAGAGAGAGAGAGAATGTTACTATATCACGGAAACTAAGGCTATTGATATGTTAGTGAGAGTGAGAGTGAGTGAGAGAGTGAGAGAGTGAAAATGGGTGTCGAGAAGTAGGAAATAAATGAAGATGAAAGGAGAGAAAAAAAAGGGAATAAAGGATTGACAGGAAAGGAGGACGTGAGAAATAGATGAAAAAAAGTATAGATGAAGCAACCGGATAGATGAAAGAAGGGGTGAAGAAGAAAGAAGAGAAAAGGTAATGAAATAGGAAATAGATGAAGAAGGGAGAAATACGTGGAAGGATGGAGAAAAAGGAATATATGAAAGGAAAGATGTAGAGGTGAACGGGATGAATGAAAAACGTGAAGTATGAAATGAAATGGACAAAGATGAAGGAAGGAAAACAAAAAAATGATGAAGTTAAAGGAAAAGAAGAGCGTGAGAAACAGGTGGAAACAAAAAAAGGGTGTAGATGGAAGGAAAGACGTAGGGGCGAAGGGAATGAATGAAGAAAGAGAAGAAGAAGAGAGTAGAAGGGGAGGGCGCGGCGCGTGGGAGGCGAGGCGAAGCAGCATCAGTCACTGGCAGGGAAGGGAAAAAAATCTCATAAATCTTTCTCTCCTCTGCGTTTCCGAGTTAAGAATTCCACCCACATGACTTATCCAATCATGTGTGTGTGTGTGTGTGTGTGTGTGTGTGTGTGTGTGTGTGTGTGTGTGTGTGTGTGTGTGTGTGTGTCCGTCCTGCGGTATCCATGAATAAAATTACCAACGCTTAACAAAAATAACAGAAATAATCTCGAGTCTCCATTTGCATGAGAATGATTCTGAAACCCGCACCTTTGCCTCCTCCAGATCTTCGTTGCCTCCTCCTCCTCCTCCTCCTCCTCCTCTTCTTCTTCCTACCCCGATTCTCCTCCTTCTACTTCTTCTTTCTTTATTCCTCTTCCTTCTCGTCCTACTACTCATCATCATCATCATGCCTCTCCTGATCCTCTTCTTTCTTCTCCTTTTTCTCCCTTCCCCTATTACCTTCTTTCTTCATTTTATTCAATATATCTTTGTTTTTCCCACACTTTCTTCTCCACCTCTTCCTCCTCCTCTTCTTCCTCTTCCTCCTTCTACTCCTCTTGCCCGTCCCATTCCTGCCCCTGCTTTTCCTTCTGCTGGTCGTCGTCCTCCTCCTCCTCCTCCTCCTCCTCCTCTTCCGTCGTGCTCCTTCTCTCCTCCCCTCCCCTTCTCTTCTCCTCGTCTCATTGCAAAACAAGGTAATTTTAGCCAAGGTTTTCGGCACAGACGGCTCGGCTCTTTGTGTGGGAGGCCAAGGGCGGGGAGGGAGTGAATCTTGAAAAATGAAAAGCCAATTTACAGTCACCCATCCACGGTGCCCAAGAACTCGCAGGAAAGATTAAGAAAAAAAAAAAAAAAAGAGACAGGAAGGAGAAAAAATATGGTGAACGTAACAGAAAAATATTGTATCTGGTATTTTCCTTCACACTCACTTTCGCTCTCTTCCGATTGCAAAGACAAGGAAGAAATGGAAATAGCGGAAAGTGAATGAATGGATCTCATGTTAGCACAGGGATTTTCTTCTTGCAAGCTTTGAGGAATGAATGCAACGAAGATGAAGCTGTTCTAATGGAGTAAAATTGAAGGCTAGGTCTCTCTCTCTCTCTCTCTCTCTCTCTCTCTCTCTCTCTCTCTCTCTCTCTCTCTCTCTCTCTCTCTCTCTCTCTCTCTCTCTCTCCTCCAAACGTCGAAACATTGCCATTACCAAACAGTAATTTTCTATGAGGGTAAATTTAATTACCCTATAAGTCAAGAGAATATAGAACTCGTTAATATACAAATTCTCTCTCTCTCTCTCTCTCTCTCTCTCTCTCTCTCTCTCTCTCTCTCTCTCTCTCTCTCTCTCTCTCTCTCTCTCTCTCTCTCTCTCTCTCTCGGTTTTCAAGTTCATGCTGGTTCTCTCCCTGGCGAGGAACACATTGAATAAAAGAGGGGAAACAAGACTTAAGGAAATAATAAACATCGCCTCAAAACGACAGCAAGGCCACCCCACCTTCCTACTTCCACTTCCTGTTTCTCCTATTCATCCTCCTTGTTTTCCTCCTTTTTCATACCATCCATACTTTCTCTACTCTCTCTCTCTCTCTCTCTCTCTCTCTCTCTCTCTCTCTCTCTCTCTCTCTCTCTCTCTCTCTCTCTCTCTCTCTCGTTCAAACATCGAAACTCAGCCATTTACAAGCCGTAATTTTACACGCCCTGAAATATCATTACTTAATAAGTCAAGAGAGAATGAAACTCGTTAATATGCAAATTCTCTCTCTCTCTCTCTCTCTCTCTCTCTCTCTCTCTCTCTCTCTCTCTCTCTCTCTCTCTCTCTCTCTCTCTCTCTCTCTCTCTCTCTCTCTCTCTCTCTCTCTCTCTGTGTGTGTGTGTGTGTGTGTGTGTGTGTGTGTGTGTGTGTGTGTGTGTGTGTGTGTGTGTGTGTATCTTATTCTCTATTCCGTTCGTAAACATGAGTACGCACGCACACACACACAAACACACACACACACACACACACACACACACACACACAATACTTTTCATTCCACAGCACGGAACAGAGAGAGAGAGAGAGAGAGAGAGAGAGAGAGAGAGAGAGAGAGAGAGAGAGAGAGAGAGAGAGAGAGAGAGAGAGAGAGAGAATGTACATTATCTTTGTTTTGGTTTCATGAAAAGATGTCTAATGAAAGGCTCTTTGACACACACCTCATCACACATTCATTTATAAACGAGACGCTGAATGGCACACCTGATGAATGGAGGAGAGAAGGAATGAATGAATAAATGAACGGAAGGAAGGAAACGACCGAATGAGAAAAAGGGAGAAGGAAGTGATAGCAAGGAAGGGAACAGAAAGGGAAGTAGAAAGAGGAAGAGAAAGGAAACAGAGTACAGAGAAAACAGGAAAAGACGATGATGTCAAGGAAGAAAGGGAAGGAAGGAAGAGAAGGGGAAGTAAGTAAAGGAAGGATAGAAGTAGAGACAGGAAGAAAAAGGAAACAAAAGAATGAGAAAACGAGGAAAAAGGAATACCAACACGGAAGGATGGGAGGAAGAAAAGAGAAAAGGAGGAATTATAGGGAGGATGGAATTCGAAAGTGGAAGGAAGGAAGGAAGTAAAATAAAGTGGAAATGAAAAAGAAAATGGAATTGAAAAGGAAACGGGAGATTGACGAAAAGGAGATAGACAGGATATTTAAAAGAAGGAAGGAAGGAAGGAAGGATGGATGGATGGATGGATGGAGAGAGAGAATTGGAGAGAAAAGAACTAGAGACGAAGAAAATATAGATGAAATAAAACACAAGAAATGATGATGAAAAAAAAGGAAATGCGATAAATATAAATAATTAATTGAAAGAGAAAGGAAGAAAGAGAAAGATGCGAGATGGGAGAGAGAGAGAGAGAGAGAGAGAGAGAGAGAGAGAGAGAGAGAGAGAGAGAGAGAGAGAGAGAGAGAGAGAGAGAGAGAGAGAGAGAGGAAACATGAGGAAGATTAACGACGGCGTGTCAAGGAGTAAGGTGAAAGATGTGTGTGTGTGTGTGTGTGTGTGTGTGTGTGTGTGTGTGTGTGTGTGTGGAGAGGTCGAAGGCTGCGCGCGTTTCCGTGTGGGTGAAATAAAATTGAGTCTGAGCGCGCTAAGAGAATAAGCGAATAATCATCTGTGTAACTCAATTATAATTATTTTATTTTCGTCCTTTTGGCCCACTGATGTCCTAATTCATTCACACACACACACACACACACACACACACACACACACACACACACACACACACACACACACGAAATGTAATCATCTCTCTTTCTTCCTTCTTTTCTCTACTGCATCAAACACACACACACACACACACACACGCACCAAAACAATCCTTAAACACCCACACCTCTTTCTTCCTTCCTGGCTTCCTCTAATCCATCACCCGCTCCGCACATCCCTTCTTCATCCCCACCTCTCCCTCTCTCTCGCTCCAACCTTTTCATCCTTTCCTCCCTTCAGAGTCTTAAAAGATAAAGTAACAAACGCAGGAAGGTTCCTCGGCGCCGCAAAAAGGGCATGACACACTGCTCCTGACGCTTAAGATAGAATGAATGCAACTAAAGATTTACGGCCCTTCGCTAGACTGTTTTCGACGCGGCTTGGCGAGAGAGAGAGAGAGAGAGAGAGAAAGGCTAAGTCGAGAAATATTTTACGGCCGTGAGAACATTTCCAGACAGTCAATGGTGGTGGTGGTAGTGGTGGTGGTGGCGGTGAACAGGTGAATGCTTGGTGCTGGTGAGGTGGGGACTGTGGGAGGCTAGACAAGTGGAAGGTGCAAGGAGCTAGAAAGGTGTGTGTACTGTATGTAGGTGAGGGAAGGGATGGGTGAGAGTACAGGAGGTGGTCTCGATGGTGTGTTAGTCTAGCTTCGTATTTTTTTTTTTTCTCTCTCTCTCTCTTTTCTTCCTTCTTTCCTTTCTTCTGCCTTCCAGTCTCACTAGTGTTATTGTTGGTTTTATTGATGATGTTATTGTTCTTATTGTTGTTTTTTGGTATAGCCTTATTTCTTCTTCTTCTTCTTCTTCTTCTTCTTCTTCTTTTCTCCCCTTCTCTTCTCCAGGCCCTATCAAAAGGGTTTCATGACCGTAAATTGAATCTGTCTGTCTGTGTGTGTTTGCCTTCGTCTGTCTGTCTGCCATTGTTTGTCTGTCTATCTGTCAATGTCTGTCTTTGTTTGCATGAATGTATGTATCTCTCTCTCTCTCTCTCTCTCTCTCTCTCTCTCTCTCTCTCTCTCTCTCTCTCTCTCTCTCTCTCTCTCTCTTAGTAAATCAATTTGTCTCTGGCAGATTCAGTTATGTTATTCTTCCTGTCGTTGCTATCCAGTATCTGTCCTCCTCTTTCTTCTCCTTCCTTCTTCTTCCCCTTCTTCTTTTTTCTTCTTCTTATTGTATTTCTTCTTTTGCTTTTTGTTCTCTTCTTTTATCTTCCGTTATTTAATCTCCTCATCCTTCGCATCACCACCACCACCACCACCACCACCACCACCACCACCATCCACTTCGCCTTTCTACTTTCAATCTCTCTCTCCCTAAAATGCGCCCGATTCGGATCAGGTCACGTCAGTCTCTCTCTCTCTCTCTCTCTCTCTCTCTCTCTCTCTCTCTCTCTCTCTCTCTCTCTCTCTCTCTCTCTACACACACACACACACACACACACACCACGTCAATCACCTAATGGACGCGATAAGAACTCCTAGTATATATGTATGTATGTATGTATGAATGTATGTATGTATGAATGTATGTATGTATGTATGTATGGCCGGTACTACAGTGGTGGAGAAGTATCACATATAGAAGTTAATGGCATAAATGTAGGTGGTGGTGGTGGTGGTGGTGGTGGTGGTGGTGGTGGTGGTGGTGGTGGTGGTGGTGGTGGTGGTGGTGGTTAGACCTTTGTTCATACGTGACGTTAATTATATAATGGGTGACGGTGTATAGAAATTATGCATCGTAATGAGGTTTGATAATAGTAATAATAATAGCAGCGGCTGATAAGGAGGGAAAAAAATGTGTGGAAGTTTAGTAAAGTGATTAGTTTTGTGATTAATTAATTGAGAGTAATTACTGTAACGTTGCATATATTGGTGATTAAGAGTAGATTGTGTGACAGAGTGAGGGAACGAGCGAGGGAGTAGAGTGTGTGAGAGTGAGGGAATGAGGGAGGGAAGGGTTAGGAAGGAAGGGAGAAAAAACAGACGAGTAAATGATTAACTGAGAAAATATGTTGTCTAATATTATGCGAAATGCTAATTACGAGGACAATAGGAAAAAAATGGATATGTTAATTAAGCTGTTTGAGTAAAGAAGAGAAGGCAGTGAGTGTGTGAGAAACCAGGACAGCTAACCTCCCCCCCATTACACCACCACCACCACCACCACAGCCGCCATTACCACCACTGCCACCATCACAACTAACACTATCACCACCATCACAACCACCATCATTATCACAACCACCACCAGAACCACCATCACAAGTTCACAACCAACACCACCACCATCATCACAGCCGCCATTACCACAACCACCATAATCACCTCCACTATTAACAACCAACATCACAACCACCATTACAACCGCCTCTACCACCACCACCACCGCCACCATCACAACTACCACCACCACCTCTATTACAGCCATCAAAACCAACACGAATACCACCACCATCACCACCACTACCACCACCATCACCACCATCACAGTACCATTTCCATCACAACCTTTACCATCCCTCATCACAATCACGGACACTAAACACAATAACTTTTCACTTTACAGTTAACAATTTCATAATACAGCGCTCATTGCACTATTATTGATAACGCCCCCTAAAAAAAAAGTTACCACTGCTACTATTAATAATAAACAAATAAATAAATAGATAAATAAGCAAGGTGATTTCCAAAAAAAGTCACCGTTATAACCACTCAGGTAATCACCAAAACAATTACTTCCATTACTAAGTGTAAAATAAAAGAAATACTACGTTTGTTCGCTAATACGCGCCAGGAAGACACGCGGAAGGAGGAACAAGCAAGGGAGTGTGAAGAAAAAAAAAAAAAAACCTGAGTACGTTAATTTCTGAGACGAGGTACGAAAGTATGGGAATAAAATGTTCTATCACGTAGATTAGATTATATAACTTGTGCGCGGCGTAAAATCTCTCTCTCTCTCTCTCTCTCTCTCTCTCTCTCTCTCTCTCTCTCTCTCTCTCTCTCTCTCTCTCTCTCTCTCTCTCTCTCACGCTAGACTTTCATGTACTGCTTCCCTTTTCAGTTTAAGAGTCTTTGAATTTCTTTTCTCTTACGTTACAAGCGACTCCCCGGCAAATTGCTTTCCATTCTTCCTCTTCCCCCCGTCCCCCCCTCTCTCTCTCTCTCTCTCTCTCTCTCTCTCTCTCTCTCTCTCTCTCTCTCTCTCTCTCTCTCTCTCTCTCTCTCTCTCTGGGGCCACATCTCGACTAGCAAACAACCACAAATATTTCAAGTTCTCTTTAGACTTTCTCCCTACTCCCTTGCTTCTTTTCTCCACCGCCTCTCTCTCTCTCTCTCTCTCTCTCTCTCTCTCTCTCTCTCTCTCTCTCTCTCTCTCTCTCTCTCTCTCTCTCTCTACCCCTTCATCCCTTTCTCCCTGCAAGCCCTAATGAGCTGGCCATGTTGTCTATTTTCATTGTCGAACCTAAATAAAAAATCCTTTCTACTGCCTCTCTTCTCTCACCTGTGTAAAATCTCCCCTCTCGCTTTTACTGTAGTGTACTGTGTGTGTGTGTGTGTGTGTGTGTGTGTGTGTGTGTGTGTGTGTGTGTGTGTGTGTATGATTAAAAGTTAGAATATTGCTTAAATTCCACAGGTTCAGTGTTGCCAAAAAGGAAAAAAATTGATCTCTACAAACTTTTCCCTTTTCTTATTTTTTTTTCCTTTTCTTGCTTCTTACCGTTAATATTTTCATCTTCATATTCATTTTCCTTCCTCTGCTCTCCTCTCTTACTGTAATTTCCTCCTCTCCTGTTCTTCCTGATTACTATTCCTCCTTTTCTTTATCTTCCTTCTCCTCCCTAGCCTCTTATTTGTCTCTATTGTAATAACTCCCTCTCCTCTTCTTTCGTATTTACTATTCTTCTTCCTTCCCCTCTTTCTTGTAATTTCCTCCTCCCCCTGTTCTTCATTATTATGAGAAGCGTTCCTCCTTTTCTCCATTCCGTTTCTCTTATCTCACCTCCTCTTCTTCCTCTTTACTACTATCGTTCCTCCTCCTTCTCTTCCTCTTCCTCCTTCTCACCCTCTTTCTTCTCCTTTAACTGTATCGTTCCTTCTCCTTCTTGTGTTTTCTTCTTTTCTCCTCCTTTTTTCTTCTCTCCATCTTTTCTTTCCTTTTCTTCCTCTAATTATTATTATTATCATTATTATTATCATCAGCATTATTATTACTATTATCATTGTTATTGTTATCATTACTACTGTCATCATCATCCTAACTATTACTACTACTACTACTACCACCTCAACCGCTACTACTACTACTACTACTACTACTACTACTACTACTACTACTATTATCATTCCACACCCTCCTCCCTTTCATGAAAGAGTAATCTATCCTTTTTCCATTTATATAATAATCTGTAACCTTCCTCTTCTCCTTATCCTTGTCTTATACTATACCTCTCTCTCTCTCTCTCTCTCTCTCTCTCTCTCTCTCTCTCTCTCTCTCTCTCTCTCTCTCTCTCTCTCTCTCTCTAATAGACAGCGTACGAAAACAGATATACCGCTGCTTGTTCTTCATTTGAGTTCCTTTGCGTTCCCTCTCCTCCTCCTTCTTCCCCTCCTCTCCTCCCGTCAGAAGTTGAGGCGTGACGGACACAGACAGAAGAACGATGGAGACGAACGGCATCTCCTCGATTGAGAGACTGACGAGGTAATTGAGGAAGAGGAGGAACTGCGCTCAAAGGACATCAAGGTCAGAAAAGATGGCGGAGAAAAATATGTATTGTAATTTGGTACGCTGGCAGAAGGGGGAAGACTGGAAAAGGACTGGAGGAGGAGGAGGAGGAGGAGGAGAGAAAGGTAAAGACGACACAGAGAGAAGAGGTACAAACAGATATAAAAGTGAGGAAAGAAAATAACAAGAAATGACGATAACAAGAACGGAGACGAAGGCGAAGAACGGAAAAGGACAAAGAGAAGGAGGAGGAGGAGGAGGAGGAGGAGGAGCAGCAGAAAGATGAAGAAAAAAAACAAAAGGCGAAATAAGCTACTGACGCACAAAGATGAAAATGAGGAAGGGAAAACATGGAATAACAAGAACAGCAACGGAGAGGAAGAACATATGGAAACGAGAAAGACAAGAAGAAGGAGAAGGAAGAGGAGAAGGAAGGGAATGATGAAGAGGAAAACAAGAAGAGCTACTGAGGTATCAAGATGAAAAAAAAGAAAACAAGGATGAGGAAGAAGAAAAAGAAGAACAGAGAAGACAAGAAAGAACATACGAGGACAAAGGCAGGGAGGAGGAGAAGATGATGAGACATGACGACAAACAACCAGAAGGAAACGAAAACGAAGGAGAAGCAGGAATTCGAGGAAGGAGGTGAAGAGGAAACGCGAGCAGGACGGAGAAGGTGGGGAAGGGGAGCAAAGATGAAGGCAAGGAGGATGGGAGGAAGAGATGAGAGTTGCAGGAGGAGAAGGAGAAGGAGAGGAAGAGGAGGAGGAGAAGGAGAGGAAGAGGAGGAGGAGGAGGAGGAGGAAGAGAGGACAACAAAAGAGACATAATTGCCGCAAAGGGAGACAGCGGGAAAAGTTACTCTCGGTGAAAAATGAAAACTGTGTCTCCTGGTGAAAAATCGAAGCTCGCAATAAAAAAATAAACATGATAAAGTAAAAGAAATATATCCGATATAACAAAAAAATAGCAAACAACAACAACAACAACAACAACAACAACAACGACACCACCACCAATGAACAACAATGAAATAAATAACAAAACAAGAGGATTAACAAGTGTTCTCCAAAGAAGTATACAATTTGTAAATAAAAGAGAGACAAAGAAAGAAAAGAAAAGATTCCAATAAAGTTGAAAAGCTAGAGTAACTTAATCCTTTCCTTTGTGTAATAATAATAATAATAATAATAATAATAATAATAATAATAATAATAATAATAAGATACACAGTGGGCTTGCAGGTGGCATCCGCTCACTATAAGAAGGGCCAGAAGGGAAGGCGGCCAGGCATATTTACCGAGGGTAGGTGTGTGTGTGTGTGTGTGTGTGTGTGTGTGTGTGTGTGTGTGTGTGTGTGTGTGTGTGGGCACCTGGCGAGGACGGGTTAGCAAAAGGAACCCATGAAGGTGATATTATATCCTTTTACCCTTATTTAGTTTAATCTAACTAAACTTGACATATGCAGACAAATATACACAGATATACATCATCACACATACACATATACACAAATAGATAGATAGATAGATAGATAGTTATAGGTATAGATAGATATAGGTATAGATAGATAAATAGATAGATGGATAGATAGATAAACAAACAAAGAGATAGCCAGACAGACAGACAGACAGACAGACAGACAGACAGACAGACAGACAGACAGGCAGGCAGACAGACGTACACATCCCACAAAATCACAAGGCAATCAAATCGTACCATGCCATAGAAACGTGGCGATGCAATGCTAAGATCAAACAAACAGAGCACACACACACACACACACACACACACACACACACACACACACATACCTCATATCCCGCACAAGCGACAACGTATTTCTGAAGGGTAGGAGTGAAGGCGCTCAGACCAATTCATGAGAGAACCCCATCCTCAGAAAAGTTGCTCAACCCATCGGGGCATCAAAGCAGCGGCTGATGACTCTGACGATGAGGAGGAGGACGTCTGCAGGCAACACACACACACACACACTCACTCTCCCTCTCCCTCTTCCTCTCCCTCTCTCTCTGGGAAGGTCGGGTACGAGGAAGATGCTAAAGAATAACATAGAAATACAAAATATTTGCCAAAGGAACTTTAAAAGAAGACTAGAAGAAGCAACATGATTAAAAAAACAACAAAAAAAATTGGAGGAAGAGGAGGAGGAGGAAGAAAGAAAAAAAAAAGAGGAGGAGGAGAAGTAAGACGAAGAAGAAAAGGAGAACAAGAGTGAGGAGGAACAAAACAAGGAGAAGAAAGAGGACGAAAACAAAGCAACACAAGAGAAAAACGAGAGTGAGAATGAGAAGAAAAAGATGAAGAAGTAGAAGGAAAAGACGGAGGAGGAGGAACAGAAGAGAGGATTCAACTGAGACACAAAGGAGCGCAGGGGATGAATGTAATGACTCAACACACGTGGGAAGGCGGAGAAGCAGAGTGGCAGGTGTGAGTGAAGAGTGTCACGTGTGAAGGTACATCAGAGGAAGGTGGGGGAGGGGGGACTGAAGCAAAGTTACGAGGATCCGCTAAAAGGTGTAATATCAATCTGACTGATAGGCGAGCGAGCGAGCGAGCGAGAGAGAGAGAGAGAGAGAGAGAGAGAGAGAGAGAGAGAGAGAGAGAGAGAGAGAGAGAGAGGAATGTGTACTAGTCTGGGACTCAACTAATTCTTGAGAAAGACACCTGCTCTCTCTCTCTCTCTCTCTCTCTCTCTCTCTCTCTCTCTCTCTCTCTCTCTCTCTCTCTCTCTCTCTCTCTCACCTGAGGATATGGAGGAAGGGGAGGAGGAGGAGGAGGAGGAGGAGGAGGAGGAGGAGGAGGAGGAGGAGGAGGAGGCTCTCAGTAACACCTGCTCTTTTTTTTTTCTTTCCCTCTTGTTGCTATTGCTATTGCTATTACTACTCTCCTCCTCCTCCTCCTCCTCCTCCTCCTCCTCCTCCTCCTCCTCCTCCTCCTCCTCCTCCTCCTCCTCCTCCTCCTCCTCCTAGTCCTCCTCCTCCTCCTCCTCCTCCTCCTCCTCCTAGTCCTCCTCCTCCTCCTCATTTTCTTTTATCCTTGTTTGCTTCTCCTTCAAATCTTTATATTTTTCTTTCCTTGTGCCGTCTCCTCCTCCTCCTCCTCATCCTCCTCTTCTTCCTCCTTCCCTCTTCTCGTTATTCCTTTACACACGTTTGCGCTGAAGTGAAAACAGAAAACGGAAAACAATTCTATAATCATTACGTGGAAAGAAAAAAATCCTCCCAAACCATGATTTTTTCTCTCTTGCTTTTCTTCCCTTGCCTTTCTTTACTTTAACATTTTCTTTTAACCTTTTGCTTATGCACGTCACGACACACACGCTAGTCTGGCATCACTTTCTCACTTTCTCTTCCCAAAAGTAGACAGGAGCTATGCATCTTACACCACAACTCTCTCTCTCTCTCTCTCTCTCTCTCTCTCTCTCTCTCTCTCTCTCTCTCTCTCTCTCTCTCTCTCTCTCTCTCTCTCTCTCTCTCTCTCTCTCTCTCTCTCTCTCTTGTATTCAGACCAGCACAGGAATCCATCATCAAGTAATGAAATATGCATCCAAAGCTTCATGTCGCCGATGCCAGGCTTAGATCAGCAGCAGGGGCGGAGTGAAGCGCGAGGTTGGAGGAGGCTGAGGGGTGGGAAGTGCCGGAGAGCGAAGAAGGTGGAAGGTGCAGGCAGGAAGGAAGCGAAATTGGCTTAAGGCGTAGGAGTGGTGGAGTGCAAGCGTGAGAGAGGAAAGTTAGTGTGTGGGGAAGAGGGAAAAATTAGAGAAGGGGGCATGATGGGATGTTAGTAAATTTGATGGAGGGAAGAGAAAGGAGGAGGATAACTGGCGTGGGTGTGTTGCTGGAAGGTAGTGGACCAGGTGACCATTACTGTGTTACTTTCTATAACCAGTGTTTGTCCTCAGCACCTCAACAATCGCGGGTCCTTCTTAGTTTTTCAAGCAAATCGGAAAAGTAAATAACTGTATTGCTTTCTATAACCAATGTCTGTCCTCAGCACCTCACCAGCCTCGTATTCTACATAGTTTTTAATCAGGAAATAAACAAAATTGTAACTGAAGCAATTGCATGTAGCAAATCAAATTTCTTCCCCAAAATAATACTCCATTTTTTTTTCTCCTAGTAACACAACTAAAACCTGAAGCAGGATTTGGTAACGAGTGGTGACGATAAGATTACAATGAGAGAATATGAGGCACTTACGTTCCTGCTATTATTAATATTACGACAAACAGATGAGTAGATACAAGGAAAGAGTAGCTCAGGCGGCGTTCGAGAAAGAGAAAGTATGAGCAGGATACACATACGGCTGAGAACCAAGAAAGGAATAGTGACATGGGATAAAAGTAAAGTGAAGGAAGGATAAGAGGGTGTATGTAGAGTGCTCAGTGGATGAGACGAGAGAGAAGCTTCAGGTGTTGGTGAAAATGGTGAGTGAGAGGGAAGGAAGAAGACTGCTGGAGGAGAGGATGTGTGGTGAGTATAAGGTGGACAAAAGGTACGAGTGAGTGAATTTCGGAGGTGGTGGTGAAAATGGAGCGAGGGGAAGGTAAGGGAAGAGATTTTGTGGGGTGAATGAAAACGGGATGATGGCTTTCCTGTGGCCCAGAAGTGGCATTATCCTGCACCAACAGCAGGTTCGCGCGGGGCCGCTGTGGGCTGCCGGCGCCGCGAGGGTTTAGCCAAGAATAACAGGAATCTTAATAGACGCCCTCCGCTGTTTATTTTCAGTGCCAGGGTAAGAAAACATTTGCCTTCCCTGCCTAAAGTGTTCACGATTATTAACACCCTAGGATGGACAGAAGACAGAGGAATGATGATGGTAATAATAATGATAATAACAATAATAATAATAATAATAATAATAATAATAATAATAGTAACAATAATAATAATAATAATAATGGCAATAATAAAGAAAATAATAATAAGAGAGAGAAGCCATTTTATTTTCTGAGGTGTCTTGATGGTCCTCTTTTGAAACAGGTCAAGTCGTAGGCAGGTGAAATACAGAACCAAGGGGAGAGTTTCGGAGTTCATAGGAAGTTTATGTAGAGGGAAAGAGAAGCTGCAGGTGGCGGTGTTGTTCCTTCCTGAACTCGACCCTTCGCAGAGGTGAGGGAGCAGCCATCATGACTAAAATAATCCACAATTCCCCTCACCTCTCTCTCTCTCTCTCTCTCTCTCTCTCTCTCTCTCTCTCTCTCTCTCTCTCTCTCTCTCTCTCTCTCTCTCTCTCATCTATTTGAACACTGCGATGTACAATGGCCTAGAATTTACCTACGCATTTTCCTGACATGGTACTGGTAATTCTTCGTGTTGCAGAGGGAGACAGTGCAGCGAGTCACAAACAGCCAGCAGATTTGCAACGGTTTGTTCTTCTAGAGTGGTATTTATTTAGCATCTGTTTATTTCAAGGGAGTACTCAGCCTCTTCTCCTTCAGGCAGCTCCTCACCGCTCTGAAACTGGCTGAATGATGTGACAGTATTGAGTTACTTCATCCTCCAGGGCACCGTTTAAAAGCCACAGCATTTTTTTTTTTTTTTTTCTGAACCTTGCATCTTAAGAGTCTGGACAAGTGAACAAATAAATAGGAAAAAAGTGGCACTCAATGTACTGTTTCCAAAAAGACAATAATAGGAGGAAAATAACTACCTCGCCAAACCAGCTAAGTGTTGTTCATTTGCATTTAATTATACAGCGCAGAATTGAGTTAACAATCGCATTAGCGTGGAATTATAAAGCGTATTTCAGTCTACCACCACTGGCATGCCTAAACTTTATCTGTTCTCCTAAGAAATTCACTCACTAGAAACATTATCATCATTATTATTATTATTATTATTATTATTATTATCATTATTATTATTAGCAATAGTAGTAGTAGTAGTAGTAGTAGTAGTAGTAGTAGTAGTAGTAGTAGGATGGACAGAAAAACCAGTCTTGTGCATCGAGGCCGTAGGAGGAAGAGAGGAATACAGTTAGGAATACCGGAACAGTTATTATGAAAATAGCAAGATATGCAACACTGTGGCGATGAGAGAAAGGCTAAAGACAGTCACAGTTAGAGGAGAGTTGATAAGACGAAATATACACACACACACACACACACACACACACACACACACACACACACACACACACCAGTGAAATTAATTCCAGGCAACGATACACGGAAACTACACAAAAAAAAAAGCAGGACAGCACACAAGAGTTAGGGAGGTGACTCAGCGCCTCCCCCTCCCGCCGACAGATTGTATTGGCAGCCGTATATATGGGGTGTGTGTGTGTGTGTGTGTGTGTGTGTGTGTGTGGACAGCGATCCCTCCTCCTACCCCTCCCCCTTCTCCTTTCCCTTCTCATTTTCCCTTCTCTTCCCTTTCCTTTCCCTTCCCCCTCCTCCTCTCCCTCCTCCTCCCACACACGTACGCACACACAAACCTTGAGTTCAATTACCCCAGCACGCTGTCGCAACACACTGGGTCGCGGAGGCTTTTCATAAACACGCCCCACCCGCGCCGCGCGTTCACGCCGGCAAAAATACTCACAAAAAAGTGGTAAAACAAATAGAAAATTCTAATAGGGTAATTCGTGACAACAACTAACTCGATACAAATTTAAGCGAATGTGAAATATTAGCATGTTATGGACACTGTGGGTGGTGGTGGTGGTGGTGGCGGCGGTGGTGGTGGTGGGCGGGGTAAGGGAGGAAAATGAACAAAGCCTTACCACAGCCCACCGTCCCTATTGTGTGTAATCCGTGCGTGATTAAATCCCTACGCTATTGAAGCTGGTTGTCGGCTAAATCCTTCGCCAAATCCCTGTCCCCCAAAATTCGTGTTATTGTATCCCGGTTATGTAAATATTTTTTCTACCGCAAAATATTTAATCCTTATTGTAAATCACGATCACTAATGCTGCGTAGCTTTGCCGCGTCCACCCGTGAAACACAATGTGGCGGCACGTGGGGGGAGCTTCAGGGAGTGGAGGAGGTGGATGTCGTAACTCCACATTCCAGCAGAGCCACCTGAAGGTTACGAGTGACGCCACCGAACCCGGCAGAGCACGTGAGGCGGAAGAGTAATTAGTATTAAGGATTTATTACTCAGGATCTGAAGGTTTACATGAAGTGTTGGAACCTCACAGGGACGGCGGCGCGGGGGGCGGTGTGTGTGTGTGTGTGTGTGTGTGTGTGTGTGTGTGTGTGTGTGTGTGTGTGTGTGTGTGTGTGTGTGTGTGTGTTAGAACGTGTAATGTATTGGACGCGCCCTGGTGGTGGTGGTGGTGGTGGTGGTGGTGAAGCGGGTACATGTTGTGATGACGAAGGCGACGCGTGAATGGAGATGAAGATGAAAACGCCAAAAGCTTCTTCCCTTCCAGAGTGGAATTTCGCTTCAAATAATCTCGCGCGACGTGTAGACTTTATTGTTAAGATTTTACAGCGTGGTAAGTATTTGTGTTGCGGTGTGTGTGTATGTATGTGTGTGTGTGTGTGTGTGTGTGTGTGTGTGTGTGTGTGTGTCAGTATGTGCATGCAGCTGAGAAAGCGAGAAGTTACGGCAAAGCGAAACAGGAAAGGGGAGGTTCATGTCGTAAAATCTGGCTGAGGCCCAAGAGGCAGACGCGAAGAAAATTTAATACTTTCTCCGCATAGTAGAGGAAAGGGAGCGAATGCAGGCAGGAGGCGCAGGAAGAGGAGGAGAAAGAGGAGGAGTGGCCCACGGCAGGAATACATGGGGTGGTCGGTGGCAGTTCAGTGTGGCTGCCTCGTGGGGGGAGTTAGAGCTGCGGTGAAGAGGAGGGAAAAAGTGTGAATGTTGAGACGACCTGACCTACACGACACCAGGTTATTGGTTCACTGGTCTGGTCTCCCTAACACCCTCCACCAGCGTGCGGGACTGAGGCCTGGCGGGGCTGGAGATGTGGCAGGCAGGGCAAGGCAGTGTTGATTCTTGCTATTTTACGAGGGATGTGTACTAGACCTGAGGTAAGCTGCTTCCGGGGACGGCGAAGTGAGAAAGGAAGGTTAGGAAGGAGAAAAGTGGAGATTGCTGGTAACTGGAGGTTCATGAAGAGGAAGAAGTGACGGAAGAATGTGACGGAAGAAGGAGGCAGGATAAAGTAAACTTGTAGTGGAGAAAAAGGAAAAAAATGGATACTACACACAGGAAAAATAGTAGACTGTGATGTGACTGAAGATTCATAGAGAGGATGGAGTGGCAGGGCAAGGTGACGTAAAAATGGTGGGAGGAAATAGATTTTTACTAGTGGAGAAAAGGATTAAATGAAACACGTACGGAAGTAAAAGAAAGAAAAAGTGGAGTAATTGGAGATTCATACGGAGAAATGGAGGGAGAAAGTCACAGAGGAAGGAGACTAGACAAAATATAGTAATTCATCTAACGAAGAAAGAAAAAAAAATGGTGGATTCAAAGAAATAGGAGTGACAGCAGAGAATGACGGAGGAAGATTAGAAAATACACTTCTGGAAATGAAAACCATTAAATGAAGGACGAAACCACGAAAATATTATAAAAGGCGGCGAAACACTGAGATACATTAAAAATACGTACACTTGAAACAGAGAAAACGAAGAAACAAAGAAAGAAATCATGGAGCAAAATGACGAGGAGATACGAAAAAAAAAATTAAACTAATGGAGAAAAGGAAATAAAGAGAAGTGAATGAGGAAACCACAAGTAGAAATAAAGAAAACAAAACAGGCCTATTCTAAAAAGATTAAAGATTTATTTGTGGGAAAATTCTAAGATCTTCCTTTAGGCACGCTTATTTCATCACGGCGTCAATAATGTGATATACAGAATTAATGTACAATAATTTATGTTGCTGCTGCAATTCGCGTCACTGGTTTTACAATTATTTCCTCCTCTTAGCAAATCCTTACATTGTTAATTCGCAGCTTTAATGAATTCCTGCATGACTGAATGATTGTGTTGCAAGTTTGCGTTGTTGTTGCCAGCAGTGTCTCTCTCTCTCTCTCTCTCTCTCTCTCTCTCTCTCTCTCTCTCTCTCTCTCTCTCTCTCTCTCTCTCTCTCTCTCTCTCTCTCTCTGAATAACTACATATAATTATGACGTAATAACTACATATAATTATGACGTACAGACACAATTACACACACACACACACACACACACACACACACACACACACACACGACAAGGACCATCGACTAACACCTCCATAAAAACATGAAAAAACACCCAATTTTTTTTTTCATTTACTTTCCCGTCAGCGTTCATGGAAAGTGTGTGATATATAGAGACACCAGTGGCGAGGCTTCGAACCCCAGGCGGCGCTGCACTTGGTAGGCGTAAAGGGAGCGGAAGGGACGAGGAGAAGGGCGGAGGGAAGGGCACTGGATCGAGGAGAAAAGGGAAGGGAAGGGAAGGGAAGGGAGAATGAGGGAAGGAGGTGCAAGCTCACGGACACAGAAGGTGAAAAAAACGAGGGAGAGCAGTGAAGCCGAGGGGTGAAGGGTGAAAGAGAGGAGAGAGAGGGAGAAAGAGAGAGAGAGAGAGAGGGTAAGAGTGAGTGATGCGGTATGTGTGTGTAAGGGGAAGTGAGGGGAAGTGAGGGGAAGGCAAAGGGATCTAGAGTAAACATTCGCAGCGACGGAAAGGATGATAGAAAAAAGTGATGGATGAATGGACGAGTGTCGGGATACACTACACACACTACACCAGCCCGGGGACCGCCGCCACGCACGCTGAGGGGGATTTATCTCGCAGAATTCAAGTCACTGGCAGGAACCTGAATCTGAAGTACCTGGTACGCTGAAGGAGAGCAGACAAGGATGGAAACTTTTACGCAAGGAAAGGGAATACATGGGTCAACATAAACAAGGGAAAGAGAAATATGAAACTAAAAACAGAAAACCTGATCTAGAAAATACAAGTACAAAAGTTCATAGGTGAAAATAAACAAGGTAAAGAGAAATATGAGGAAAAAGAAAAAGAGAACCTGATATAAGAGAATACTAAAAGAAGAGACGACAATGATAGAAAATTTTTGCGCCAAGAGAGGAATAAATTGTTTTGAAAGAAAAGAAAAGAGAAATAGGATACTGGAAAAAGGAAGAAAACATATAAGAGAATTCAGGCAGTGACCTCAATCAAAGGTTTACCTGAACACTGAAGAAGAGCACACCGGGAAGAAAACTTTTGAAGAAAAACATATAGGTTGGAAGAAAAAAAAAGAGAAAAACAAAAGTTCACTCTGGTGTCAGAACGAAAAACACATGAAGCACCTTGGACAAACATGAAAAGAAGAGAAGAGACGAAAATGAAAGCTTTTATACAAGGACAAGAGTATATAAATTAAAAAGAATACACAAGAGAAACGTGAGACTAAAAACTAAGAAAACTTAATCAAAGAGAACAAGTCAAAGAGAACTCAAGTCAATGTCAACACAAAAATACGAAGTACCATGGAAGCAAAGACGAAAACAAGGAAAACGGAGCACGAAAACATACACACGAAAGGAGGAAAACACGAGTACATAGACTAAAATAAAAAAAAATAAAAAAAATGAGCAGGCGAAGGAATTTACGTAAGAGTATGCAAGTAAATGACAGGGAGATGAATGTGGGGTTCCCGGGACAGTGATGGAGAGGAGGGGAAGATGGAAACACGAGCCGAGGGAAGTACGTGGGTGAAAACAAAAGACTAAAGCATCCTCGAGTGGAAATGTGTAACTCAATGAGGGAAAAAGCAGCTTAAGTACGTATGAGAGGGGAAGAAAAGACCAATTATGTAGATGATCCTTAATTGGTTTAGCTTCCCCTTACAACAGGACGAAAACGAAGGTTAGAAGCCACATGAGAGAGAGAGAGAGAGAGAGAGAGAGAGAGAGAGAGAGAGAGAGAGAGAGAGAGAGAGAGAGAGAGAGAGAGAGAGAGAGAGAATATGTAGATCACAGCTAATGTTTGCGTAGAATGGCTCACATACATACATATCTTCATACATACATAAATACATACATGTATACATAGCAAGTACATACATACGAGTAAAAAAATAACACGGCATGAAAATAAAACACACGCCATAAAGAGACGAACAAACATTTCCACCGTGCTCAAATATCCGAGCAACATAACAAACACTCACACACACGAAACAAAAAAAAAAGGCAAAAAGAAAAAAAGAAAAGAAAAACACTGTCGCAGCTCATGAAACACCAAGACGAGATGGAACACGAAAGAAGAATGAAGAATACGAGACAAGAATAGAAGAAGGAAGAAATAAAAGAGGAAGTAAGAAAGTGAAATGAATAAATGAAGGAAGAAGTCAGAAAATAAAGGAAAATAAAAGTAAGAAAGTGGAAGGGAATCAATAAAGTAGGAAATAGAAAAAAAAATACAAGGAACATATGAGAAAAAGAAAAAACAAATCGAAATTCAATTACAAACATACGAAATGAATGAAAGATGGACAATAACTCCCCTTTCATTCCCTCCCTTCCTTCCTCCTTCCCTCCAACCTTCCTTCCCTCCCTCCCTCCCTCCCTCCCTCCCTTCCATTTCGTTACCCTTCCTCGTGTACACCAAGTATGACTCATTATTTTGCCTTTATAATTTTCTGATGAATTTACGTTAATGTTCTTTAATATTTATGACTGTATTCCTTATATATATTTTTCATGTAGAGTCTTTACCTCATTTCCATCTCATCTTCCCAGCTATCCCTCCTTATCTCTCTATGACTTTTTTTTTTTTTTTGCCTGTTTTCCTCTACGTATCTCCCCTCCTATGACCGTTTTCCTCATGTTTCCCTCACTTCTCTCACTCTTAAACACTGACGAGGTTCCTTCAGGATTACGAGAAGGTAACTTGAGAGGCGTCACGCGGCCCTTCGCAGCCCTCACGGCCTTCGCGATAAGCCTTCCGCGAGTCAATATTTGTCGCAGGGCCGCCGTCAGGAGCTACTACTACTGCTGCCGGGCGTCGTCGTAGGAGAGAGAGAGAGAGAGAGAGAGAGAGAGAGAGAGAGAGAGAGAGAGAGAGAGAGAGAGAGAGAGAGAGAGAGAGAGTGGTGTCAGCTAAGTACGGAGCTTCTACGAATAAAAGTATTATGCAGAGGTGAAAGGGAAGATATAGCGGGCAAAGGGGACGGAGGACGAGAGCGGGGAGAGAGATCAAGGTACGATGTGGAGTGTTTGGGAAATTTGTGATGGAGAGAGAGAGAGAGAGAGAGAGAGAGAGAGAGAGAGAGAGAGAGAGAGAGAGAGAGAGAGAGAGAGAGAGAGAGAGAGAGAGAGAACTAGAGGGAGGTGGGAGGATAATGAAAGGCCTGAAGAAGAGGTGAGGTAATGGAGGGGCGGGAGAGAAAATTACAATGTGTCTGCGTGATATGAAAGTAGTTGACAAGGGAGACGAGAGGACTTCCCTGGGAAAGGGGAGGAAAAGAGGGAAAAAATTGTACAAGCTTGTGTTTTTTTTCCTATAGTGTTTCGTTTGCTCTTTTTTTTTTGGGGGGTAGGGTTGTCGGTACTAGTGCGTATTAGTAGAAGTAGAAGCAGTAGTAGCAGTAGTAGTAGTAGTTGTTTTGTTGTTGTTGTTGTTGTTGTTGGTTGTGGTGTTGTTGGTGTTGGTGTGGTAGCAGTATAGGTGGTAGTAGCAGTACGAGGTGTGTCATTAAAGTTCCAGGACTGGTGCCACACAAGTTTTATTTCACATCCAGGCTACAAACTATAGGTTATCTCCTTCGAAGTAATCCCCCTGGCACCGCATGCACTTGTCCATCCTTCTCTGCCAGGCTTGCATGCACTGCTGGAAGGATTCTTGCGGGATGCTCCTCAGCTCCGTCGTCACGGCCTTTTTGATGTCGTCCGCATCATCAAAACGGGTCCCCTTCATGACCTCCTTGAGCTTGGGGAAGAGGAAGAAGTCGCACGGAGCGAGGTCAGGTGAGTAGGGCGGTTGCTCCAGCACGGCGATGTTCTTCTTGGCCAAGAACTCTCTGATGCTCAGGGCATTGTGAGCAGGCGCATTGTCGTGGTGAAGCAGCCACGAGTTGCCCTGCCACAACTCCCGCCTCTTCTCGCGCACTGCACGAAGCAGACGCCGCAGTACTTCTTTGTACACATGTTGGTTGACTGTCTGGCCCTGTGGCAAGAACTCGCAGTGGACGATGCCCCTCACATCGAAGAAAGCGATCAACATGACCTTGAAGCTGGACCTGGACTGCCTTGCTTTCTTCGGCCGTGGCGACGCCGGACTCTTCCATTGAAGGCTCTGGCGTTTGGTCTCCGGGTCGTACTCAAATACCCAGGACTCATCGCCGGTGATGACTCTCCTGAGCAAGTCTGGTTCAGTTTCCAGACGCTCGAGGATGTCCTGACACACCTGCATGCGTCGTCCCTTCTGGTCATCGTTCAGGAGTCTCGGCACCATCTTCGCACAGACTTTCCGCATGCCCAGATCTTCAGTGATAATCTTCCACACGCTGTTGTGGTTCATGCCAAGCTCATCTGCGATCTTTCGAACAGTCAACCGACGATCGTCACGCACCATCTGCTTGACACGCTCAACATTGGCCTCATTCCTGCTCGTTGAGGGTCTTCCACTCCTGGGGTCATCTTCCACGTCCTCCCGGCCCTCTTTGAACCTCTTGCACCACTCAAAAACACGTGAGCGTGACATTGTCTCATCCCCGTACACTTTTTGCAGCATACCCAGTGCTTCTGACGGCGTTTTCCCCAACTGCACCAAAAACTTCAAGTTTGTTCGCTGTTCAGCGCTCATTGTTAAACGACCTGCAACAGAGGACATGATTTTAAAAGCACGTAAGAAAAAGATTAGTGACTGTAGAGGGTTGGGAGCGCAGTTGTATACTCCAGAAGGATTACTTTGAAGGGGAAATATGGTGGTTTGTGGCTTGGGTTTGAAATTCATCTTTTAGGACACCAGTCCTGGAACTTTAATGACACACCTCTCGTATAGGCAGAAGCAGCGACAACTATGGTAGTAGTAGTAGTAGTAGTAGTAGTAGTAGTAGTAGTAGTAGTAGTAGCAGTAGCAGTAGTAGTAGCAGTAGTATTAGCAGTAGCAGTAGTAGTAGCAGTAGCAGTACCAGTAGTAGTAGTAGTAGTAGTAGTACAAAGTAATATGAAAAATAGGAGTGATGATAACAACAACAACAACTCAAGTCACAATGGGAAAAGAAGAAGAAAAAAAAAGGCAACGTTGCTTTGGCCCATAAAATTTCCATCAGGAGCCTCGTTGTTGTAGGGCTCAAGGCCACCGAGGTCATTATAAAACATCATTATCAAGAATTATGAAAACAAGCATAATTGAGTTCGTCGAGAGAGAGAGAGAGAGAGAGAGAGAGAGAGAGAGAGAGAGAGAGAGAGAGAGAGAGAGAGAGAGAGAGAGAGAGAGAGAGAGAGAGAGAGAGAGAGAGATCCCACTAATCACCCGGACGAGGATTTAGAATTAAGTTTCGTCTAAGATTCCTGACGTAGATATAAGGAAATATAATAACAAAAATGGCAGCAGAGTAATAAAGAGAGAGAGATAATAGATGAATCTGAAAATAATGGCAGAGATAAACGCGCTTTTGGATAGAGGTCAAAAGTTGGCAGGGTTTCCGCATTTGTTATTGAGAGAGAGAATTTTTTTAGCAAATCATGAAAATATATTTGGCTCGATTATGTCAAGATGAATAAAGGCACTGGGGAGTCTGGGAGTGAAAAGCTGTGTTGGCCAATGATAAATAACCTTTTTCCTACCTGGTGCATTGAGTTTATTTGTTACCTGTGACGGGTTTTTCTTATTAATTAACCTGACCCTCTGAGTACACATTGTTATCATACAGGTAAAGTTTCTTGAGAAAATATTAATGTTTGGTTCACACACACAAACCTTTATTAGTGCAGTTCTAAGGGAATAGGTATGGTGTGTTTGGTGAGTCCAGAAAATAACCTCATCTCCACAGTACAAATTGATACCATAAGGACAATGTTTGCTTCACATAAATAAACTTCTCGTACACAACTTTTTCCTATACATTTCCAAGAGAATTAAAAAGTATGGTTTGTTTGATAAATCCACAGCACCATTAATGAAACTTGCCGCCTGTGTTCCTTCATCCCCCTTCACTGTTTTGGCTTCTCTTCCACCTAGATAAAACGGCTGAGGGCAAGTTTAGAGTATAATTTCGAAAAGCATCCCAGAGAGCAAAGGGAACGGCCGAGTAGTTAAAAATATTTCACCACATGAGATTTTATTTTTCCTCAATAAAATCACAGGGCTTGCTCAAATCATATGAAAAAGTGCTGCACTATCATTACCAGCCAAAGGGTTTACGCGCTGGCTCTGTGGTGCTGCGGTTTTGAAGTCCTGTTACACTTTTTTTATCCTGATTCGAGTCTGAACGGAGAAAAAACAGTTTATCATCGTCCCTTTTAGTTCATGGAAAGAAGCGTGTACCTGGAGGAACAAGAAAAAAATTCCAGTATCCCTGCGACAGGTGCACCGGCTTGGAAGTCTTCCTACGCATCCACCAAGCCTTCCTTCGAGTCCTGGTAGAGTAAAAAACGCTTATTCACCGTCCCCTTTGTTGGTTCAGTATAAAAGATGTGTATTCCTGGAGACGCACAAAGAAAAACAAGCTTTAGTACCCCTGTCCCAGGCGCGCCCTGTGTAATAAGGAGCCTTTACTCATCACAGGGAATGGGATGAGAGCCTCGGGGAAGGAAGGACAATATAACATTATGCCCTCCACATGTTCCCCTCGCTTTCCTTAAAATATTTTCTTTAAAATACTAATGAATATTACTTACCGATCACAGGAAACGAAATATGAAGATTGAGAGAGAAAAAATATATATATGTACGAATTCATTCTCTCCAATTTTGTGAAACAAAAAAAAACGAATATTAGTTATCGATCACGGAGAAAAGGACATAAAAATAATAAAAACAAAAAACTATAGCAAGAGACGAGAAGGGAAAGAAAGGAAAAGAAAAAGTGGAAGGGAAGGGAAAAAGGAAAATAAGGAAAGTAGGAGAAAGGAAGAAAAAAGAAAAAGGAAGGGAAGGGAAGGGAAGGGAAGGGAAGGGAAGGGAAGGGAGGGGAGGGGAGGGGAGGGGAGGGGAGGGGAGGGGAGGGGAGGGGAGGGGAAGGGAAGGGAAGGGAAGGGAAGGGAAAGCAACGGGCCTAGAGTCATCCGGATCTCGAGGCCCCTTCACTCTGAAGCTTCAAGGCTTAGTGAGGTAGAGGTCGGATGAGGGACTTACAAAGGAGGAAGGCAGAGGGAGGCTGGCGAGGGAACGAGGTGGAGGCGCATTAGAGGGCTGAGAAGAAGGTAGAGAGGATATGACTTGCCCTCCTGCAATCCCACACAGAAAGAGGGAGAAGGAAAGAAAACCATTGTCAGTTTTGTGCACAGAAAGGTGTTGTTCGCCTTACCTTTGGCGTCTTTGTCGTATTTCAGGCCAACTATGTATGTAAATTCTATCTGAAAAGTTTGAACCCTTCTCCATATAATGCTTGTCTATTAATCAGCGTTCTCCACTACAGCGTTCTCTCTACAGTGTTCAAAGTTAACAAGTGAATAGGCAGGATATTAACTACTCTGTACATTCCAACGAAATATATTCACTCACGAAGATTGTTGCATGAAAATTCCATCAAAAGTAATTCCCGCCGTGATAGATTCCCCAACCTCACTAGAAATTTAATATAGCATAACCCAAAACAACACACTGATTTATCGTGGGAAAATTGTTCTCCAGGAAATGCTTTCGATAGAATGTTCGTTAGGGAAATTTAACTGAGGTGGAAGCTGCGCGCATACACACACGCACACACACACACACACACACACACACACACACACACACACACACAGTCATTACATTAATTCTTACACCTTCTCTACCTCCTTGGCAACCCATACAAAGTAACAGTAGAGAGAGAGAGAGAGAGAGAGAGAGAGAGAGAGAGAGAGAGAGAGAGAGAGAGAGAGAGAGAGAGAGAGAGAGAGAGAGAGAGTAATTAATATCATCAACCCTGTTCTGTAATAATAATCCTTTACTTAGTGAGAAGGGGCGGCTGCTGAGGTGAGGCACACAGGTGAGTTTGTTAATTAATCCCGCTTCTCTTCCCTCCCTCTCTCCCTCGCTCGCTCACAGGGTCAAGAGCATCCTCCCCACAAGCTTATTAAACCTGTACCTCAATAGCGTCTCTACAGTAACGCCTCAATGCCGCCACCTGCCTCTCGCTCCCTTAACGCCGCGGTGGGTACATCTTTTATCAACACGAGAGGGAGTGAGACGCGTGTACTCTGTCACTCTCACTCATTCACTCGCTCTTCATCGCTGTGCATTTATTCAACGAGGTCTTCAATTTTATGTAGTACAGTCTTATTTCTTTCACGGCATTTTTTCTTTTTTTTTTTACCGTACTTTCCGCTTGTGCGCTATACTTTTTTTTTTCCACGATTATGTCCTATATATATTTTTCACTGTCTGTCCGATATTTATCTTTTCTACTATGTATTTTTTTTTTCAATAAGCTTTTTTTTTGCAATCCTTTACACTTGGTCTTATTATTTTTTTTTTCAGTGTGCTGCCGTGTGTTCTGTGCTATCCTAGTATTTTTTCCACTGCTCTATATATTTTTTTTTCACTTCCCTATCTTCCATATAACAATATTAATGTTTAATTGTGTCGTTTTATTTTCAATTTACAAAACTATTTTCTCACTTATCTACTCCATCTTCTAATGTGCTCTCCAGTTTTCAAGTGTACAAACCTGCTTTTCACTGCGTCTTCATGACTTTCATCACTTCCCCACTCTGCTATTCAATGCCTTCTACCACTTAATATAGAGTAAGTTAGTCAAAGGGAAAACCTAAGAGTCTGGTTGCTGTTTGCTGTCCTTTGTAACCCTTTGTGAAACTATCGCTGTTAGTGTGTCATAAAGGAAATTCACAAGTGAGGTCGTTATTTACACTAGCCTTCCTTCTCCTCTTCCTCCTCCTCGTCCACGTCTTCTTCCTCTTCTGTTTTCATTGCTTCTTCCTCTCCACCTTCATCTATACTGTTCTTTTACTGTATTTTAGATAGTACAGTCCATGCAAACAACCCAGAAAGAACTAGTAGGTCTATTTGCACTTCATTTGTGTTCTTTTGAGTTCCTTATTGTCTACCACTATCACCATCACCTCCTATATCTTCTCCTCCTCCTCCTCCTCCTCCTTCTCATCCTTATCCCGTAAATCGCAATCACTTTTTTTCTTAACTTCACCAAAATCCACGTCTACCAACAATCTTCGTCAGTCTTCCACAAATCTTCGCCAGAATCTTAAATACACCCACCACCACCACCACCACCACCACCACCACCACCAGTACCTTCACCAATCCCACCAGGCGAACGCTGTCACCGCGGCGGAAAATTATCACTCACGTCACCAGCACGGCACGAATTTCCTCTCCCTCCCCCTACCTCCCCCTTCACCGGCAGCGTTCACGACTAACACAGCCACGGTAATTCTCGCTGAAGGCCGCCATGACCCTTGATTGGCTCGTGTCAGGTCAGGTTACGCCGGAAATCTCGCTCACCTGTGACGGGAGTGAGTGAATGGTAGAGGGAGGGAGACTGATGCGCGGGTGGAGGAATGAAGTGGCGAGTCGGGTGGAGGGTGGGGAAGATGCGAAAGGGAGATGGATGGCTGAGATGACGGATGGACGGCTGCGGTGAAGGGAGTGAGTGGGAGAGAGAGTGACTGAGTGAGTGAAGGAAGGAGGTGACAGATCTGGTGGGGAAAAAGGAAGAGTAGGCGGAAGTGAGAGATACAGAAGGAAGACATAGTGGAGAAATAGGTTGAACTGAAGGAAGCAGAGGAAAACCGCGGTAGATGGAGAGCAAGAGCCGAAAGAAACATTAAAGGAAAGAGAAAACAGAGGAACTCATAAATATTTTTCATTTGACTTTAATGTTGATGACCTTTCATAAATCCATTACTTTATATCCAAATCTGTTCAGGAGGACTACCAAAAGTTATATTAAACAAAAAAATAAATAAATAAAAAAATAAAAAGTTAAACTGCCATAAAGTGAGGGAGTGAATCATTAAACGAAAGCAGAGAAATTAGGTGCACTGGATGAAGAAGGAGAATGAGACAAAGACGAAAAAGAAGGAAAATATATAAAAGAAGGAAGAGGTTAAAAAATGGAACGATTAAGAGGAGGAACTGGAAGAGAAAGACAAAGAAAGGTAGGAGGAGGAGGAGGAGGAGGAGGAGGAGGAGGAGGAGGAGGAGGAGGAGGAAGATAAGGAGAAGGAGGAGGAAGAGGAACAGGAAGAGGAGCAGGAACAGGAAGAGGACGAGAACGAGGAGGAGGAAGAGAACAAGACGGACGACGACGACGAAGAAGCGACACGGATGAGGAATAAGAAGGGAAAAATAAGAAAAAGAGGAGGAGGAGGAGGAGGAGGAGGAGGAGGAGGAGGAGGAGGAGGAGGAGGAGGAGGAGGAGGAGGAGGACACTGACACCCTAGAAGAGAAAGGATCAGAAAGCCTCTCGCTACTATCTTAATGGGGTGTTTCCGTCACTCGGCGGGACGAGGAGGGAAAAAATGATGACGCGGAGAGGGAGAGAATAAAGGAAAATGATGATGAGAAGATGAGAAAGACGAAAAGATCTTTGATAGAGAAGGAGTGTGTATAAGACGATAAGGTGATGATAAAAAGGAAGAAAGAGAAAAAGGGAAATCGGAATGGTGTGAAAGTTGTGCAAGAGAAGAGGAAGTAATGAAAGGTTTGAGTAAAAGACAGAAAGAATAAATAAAAAAAATCGAATAAAAAAATGGGCTAAAGAATAGATAAGGATACGAATAAAAATAATGTGAAAGTAATAACACAATGTCAAAATGAAATTCAAGAACAGAGATAATGAAACCCGGCTGGAGTTTTAAAAGAGAGTTTATTAAAATTTTGTGCCCTATGGTAATATTCTTCAATTTGACTCGTGTGCGGAATAAGTTGCGATGTTAGGAATCCATTAAATAACATTATTGTCGTTAATGAAATATGATTGGAACCTCCCGTGGGGTTTATCAAAAAGAGTCTATAAAAATGCTTTTCGACTTCACTAACCAGGAAAACGACTTTAAAACAGATTAAATAACACGGCTGAACTTAATGAAATACGAATGGAAAATACTATATAATTATAAAGCGTATCAAAATTTTACGTCCTCTATTTTTTTTTTTTTTTTCAAATCTTTCATTTGTTCATTTTTTTCCCCCTTTATGCATATTCCTCATGTAACTTAATATCTTCCTGCTCTTGGTCCTCCTGCCCTTGGTGGTCCTCCTCCTCCTCCTCCTCCTCCTCCTCTAGCTCTTCCTCTATATTAACGTTCCTGAATTCTACTCACGTTTCCACTGTAAAAACTATCGAACACTTCATTGACATCAAATTTATAACCCCTGCTGTGGATATGACCTTCAATATCAACTGCAAAAGAAAAGTATTGAAAAAAATCATCATTGGAGTACATTTAAGAAACCTTTAGACATGTACACGATAAAAAAAAGTAGAAAATTGTGAAGACATTACGAAATAAACGAAATGAAAGCGCATTAACAGAGATAAACTACCGATAGGGAAAAAAAAATATTGAATAAAAAATATATATATATCAAAACTGTAAAATAAGCACAGCGGAAAAACATTGCAAGATTTTCTTCAAAGCGCATGTAAGAATGAAAAAGATTAGCGGTCACACACACACACACACACACACACACACACACACACACACACACACACTCACACACACGGGCACGCGCACACATCATCACCAGGAGGGAGGAAGAGACATGCAATTACCGGATAACTCTCCCCGAGGCCTTCCGGTGATGCTCGCCACGCCGGGAAATAACAAAACAGAAAGGAGGAAACAAAGAAAAAAGAAACGAAGAACGAAAAGTAAACACAATGCAACATGACAAGGAAAAAAAAAACTAAAAGTGAGAAGTAAAAGGATGAAGAAGATATATAAGATGAATAGGGGAAAATAAAGGAAAACCCTGTAAATCAAAAGGAAAGGACTAAACATCATTAAAATTATATCGTGGGAAATCTCTGTATCAGATTCGAATATCAACAAAACAAAAATATACCAAAAAAAAAAAAAAAAAAAAAAAAAAAAAACAATTATAAGCAAGACAATAAATGTATTAAATCCATATAAGTGAAAAGCGAGAGAGATATAAAATAAAAAAAAATCCACACTCACAATGTATAAGAAGAGGCAAATAAAATGGTCACGTGTAACCATTTTTCACTCGACTGTCAGAAAATGGTGAAACAACGAGCTCTGAATAATGACGGCTTGAAAACGTTCATTAAGAAGCTAATAAAGCTCAGGCAGAGGAGTTGCACGAGGGAGGAGGAGGAGGAGGAGGAGGAGGAAACAAACACACATCCACAGATACAAAAGAAAACGAAGAATGACTGAACGAATGAACATGGTAAGCAATTTCAAGACTAACTTCTTCATGTAATTCAGGACCTGCCTTTCACAGTCTCCTTTAGGGTCTGGCATCCTCAGTGGGACTTTTTCTCCACCAGTTTTTTTGTTGCCCTTGGCTAGAGTCCTTATATATAAAAAGTAAACATGGAAGTGAGCACAAAACAAAAGGAAGAGAATAAATGAGGAAAAAAAAAAGAGGATTACAGTATCTTGGTACAAACCACTTCTTTTTTTACTCATTAAAAGAAAAAAATAAATGCCCCCGATTCCAGTCCTAGTCACATAACACAGCAACATACATTATATAAGTTCTGGCAATACAAGACCTTCGCCATGTACAGCGGAACAACCACCACATCAGGATCATCGTACACGACAAACACCAGCACTTCGAACTTATGAACTTTCGTCACCCTTCCCTCAACGCCTTATTCCTCTTTTACCCTTTTTTTCCTATCCCGATCATCATCATCATCATCATCATTCATTCGGTCACAGCCTGTCATCATTATCACAGGAAACCGTAAATTATATAAAAATATGGAGAGAGAGAGAGAGAGAGAGAGAGAGAGAGAGAGAGAGAGAGAGAGAGAGAGAGAGAGAGAGAGAGAGAGAGAGAGAGAGAGAGAGAGAGACGGGGCCTTGAATCCGCTCTTTTACTTCTCCTTGACAAATCACATCTGCTGTCTGCACCACTCACCCGCCCTTGACCTACCAGACAGCGCCCCCTCCAGAGCCAAAACCTCCAGCACAGACCAGCTTCATGAATAGAGCTTAAGCGCCACTTGAGTCTCCTGCAGCGTCCGGGAGCGTGAGCACAAATAGTGGGCAAAGTAAAAATGAGTCTCTCCGAGGTTGCAGCATAACAACAAAGGGTCCAGCGAGGCTCACTGACTAGCTCCTGCAGACTTGCTCTTCGCTGTTGAAGAGTAAGAAGAATACGTTTTGAATGAGGCACCGAGGAATGAGGAGAAGGAAGAAGAGGAGGAGGAAAAGAAGGAAGAGGGAAAAAAGAGAAAAGTAGGAAGGTTAGATAAAAAAAATACAAAAGAAAGATAATGATATGAGGAAGGAAAAATAGAAAAGACGATAAGGAAGAGATGGTGGGAGAAAGAGACGGTAGGAGAGAGTGAGTGAAGGAGGTAGAAAGGAAAAAATGAAGGAAAGGAGGAAAGAAAGATGAAAGAAAGCATGGAGAGAAGGAAGGAATGAAGGAACTAAATAAGACAAAGAAAGGAAAAAAATAAGGAAAAAAGAAGGGAAGTAGAAAAAAGAGTTGACTGATTGCAGTAAACAAAAAAAAAGGTGGAATGGAATAAGAAAGAGGTCAGTGAGAGAAGGCAAATAAGAATGGAAATAAAAGGAAAAAAAGTTCGGATCAAGGGAAAAAAGGAAAGAAAGGAGAGAAAAAGAAAAAGAAAAAAGAAGGCAGCAAACACGGAAACAAGGGAAGAAGAAAGGAATGGAGGAAAGAAAGAAGGAAGCAAGGTGAGAAGGAAGAAGGGTGGAGGAGCAAAAATTATGCTCACAAGAGAACGAGTAATAAAAGGCAATTTCCAAGAAACGACTGCAGCGAGAGAGAGAGAGAGAGAGAGAGAGAGAGAGAGAGAGAGAGAGAGAGAGAGAGAGAGAGAGAGAGAGAGAGAGAGAGACTCAATCCTATCCAGCCAAACCAGCCACTCACAGCAATCATGAGCCGTGACAACTTCTACAGAAAAAAACCTAACTATTAAGAACTAAAAAGTCGTGTGTGGACGGAAAGTGGCCACTCCTACACACACACACACACACACACACACACACACACACACACACACACACACACACACACACACACACAGACCTGAACAAACTTTCAATTAGCTCAATTTCGTTCCCGTCAGTGTTGCCAGAAATAGCGTTATCGCTCTCATGTCTCTTCCTGGAAAAAAATATTGAAGGGAGGTCATCAGTTTAAACCCTTCGTGTGTGTGTGTGTGTGTGTGTGTGTGTGTGTGTGTGTGTGTGTGTGTGTGTGTGTGTGTGTGTGTGTGACTTCTAAATGTTTACGTAATTTAATCTAATGATATCCATCGTTGATAAAGGAATTCTACATATATAAATTGTGAAGCAATACGAGATTAACTATCATACATATTGGATATCAAACGTACATGAGTAAGTGTGTGTGTGTGTGTGTGTGTGTGTGTGTGTGTGTGTGTGTGTGTGTATGTATGTGTGTATGTGTGTGTGTGTGTGTGTGTGTGTGTGTCTCTCTCTCTCTCTCTCTCTCTCTCTCTCTCTCTCTCTCTCTCTCTCTCTCTCTCTCTCTCTCTCTCTCTCTCTCTCTCTGTTTCGTGCATAAATTCATCAACATGTTTAGCCTTTCATGGAATTTATACCGTTTTCAACTAACTGGATTTTCTCTTTCATATTATTCTCTCTCTCTCTCTCTCTCTCTCTCTCTCTCTCTCTCTCTCTCTCTCTCTCTCTCTCTCTCTCTCTCTCTCTCTCTCTCTGAGCTGTAAAAAGATGATTGTGTAAGGGAGGAGTCGTGACCCACCCGCATAACGCTGAAACCCTTTTGAGCTTCTGAAAAGAGTTGAGAATTTTTAATGATATTGTAAAACGTTAAACTCGGATATTATGGCGCCAGACTTTAGTTCTCAGCGCCCGTGTACCGTCCAACCCTTTCCCTCCTTCTCCCTGAAGCTCTCATCTCCCCCCTCTTCTACTCCTCCTCCTCCTCCTCCTCCACTCCTTCTGCTGCGTTGTATCTCTTGTGTCTTGTGTCTTGTCTCTGCTTCCGTCGGTCTCTGTGTGTCTCTGTCTCCGCTTCTCCATCCTTCACGCATCATTTCAAAAACTTTCCTCTTCACCTTGAATACATCATCCCCAACTTCCTTCCAATCCCTTAATGTCTCTGCTCCTCCTCCTCCTCCTCCTCCTCCTCCTCCTCCTCCTCCTCCTCCTCCTCCTCTTTCTCTCCTGGGCCTCACTCACCATCTTGTCTCATTCTCATCTTCCATGCTTGAATCCTCCTCCTAGTCTTCCTCCCTTCCCTTTACCTTCCTCTCAGCCACCACATGTCTACCCTGTCCTTTCTTCCACCGCCCACGACTCCCGCCCATCCCCGCCGCCTCCACGCCCCTCAGCGCCTCGCCCATCGCCACCACTTTACGGATTACTTGAAATATAAATGAAACTAGAGTCCTTTGTTTTTATTTCACCCCAACGACTGACGTTTACGAGGACACACGCGACACACTCTCGCACGCGCACACATCTCCCCTCATACACATTCATGGAGAGAGAGAGAGAGAGAGAGAGAGAGAGAGAGAGAGAGAGAGAGAGAGAGAGAGAGAGAGAGAGAGAGAGAGAGAGAGAGAGAGCAAACAAACCTGCTACAATTTCTCACCTTCCAACGACGAAGTAAGATTATATAAGAGCGTGTTACTTTAATTATGAACGGAAAGTAAATAACTGCTGGCAAGGCTGTATGCATTCCCGCGTCTCTCCTTCCCTGCTGTGAAACACGAGCAGAAAACTAATTCATTATCCGCATACATTTCCGCAACAAAATACAAAGTTAATACGCAAAACGAAAATGAAAAAAAATAAATAAATACATAATCCCACGACACACTACCTACTACCACAAAAAAAAAGTAAGAGAGGGAGAGAGAGAGAGAGAGAGGAGAAAGATAACCACCACTTTCCGCTATCGCATGACAGATCGCTGTAAACCCCCAACAAAAAGGAGGAAAATATGCGTGTAAGCCTGTGTGTTTGTCTCATCACCACCACCACCACCACCACCACCACCACCACCACCACCATTACCACTGCCCCCTCCGTCAAGGTAAAGTGTGTGACGGGCAGGTAAAAAAGAGAGGTTGGTAAAACATATTCCTCCCCACGCTTGCAAAACCTACTGAATCCCGGTGATACATTTTCTGTGAGGGGGAAAGCGTGTGAATGGAGAGAGAGAGAGAGAGAGAGAGAGAGAGAGAGAGAGAGAGAGAGAGAGAGAGAGAGAGAGAGAGAGAGAGAGACGCACAAAATAATAAAATACAATAAAATTAAATTAAATATATACAGATACAAGAATAAAACTATGTACACCGACAAATATACACACAGACAGACGCAGAAAGGCAGACAGACAGAAATATAGAAAAAAAGAAACTAACATACTACAGAACGAACGACAGACAGATTTACAGACGGATAAAGCACTAATAAAAAAAATAAAAAAAGGAATAGAAATATATAAACTAATGCCAAATGAAGAGACGGGAAGCGGAAGGAAGGAGACGAAAGAGGAAAAGCAGGAAAGCAGCCCCGTTGGAAAACAGCAAAATGCAATTAAGTCTTTGATATCGCAGCACAACATCACTTCCTGGCTGGCACACACACACCCACACACACACACACCCACACACACACAAAGAATGCAAGGTATTAAATATTTTGCTTTTATAACTGCACAGGTGGGCGTGTTGACCTGAAGGTAATGAAGCATCAATAATAAACAGCGAAGGTCCTTTAGCGGAGGTCAGCTGAGTGACGAAGGACGTTATTTAACTTATCGATACAAATAGTACCGCCACACCGCCCCATCCTCAACAAATAAAAAAAAAATAAATAAATGAACAAAAAAATCAAGCAGGAAAGAAAGATTTATAGCTTTTCCCTCCTCTTCACATTAATAAATTTTGAATGGTGAAAATATATGATACAGCAAGCGATACAAAAAAAAAATGAACCAAATCTATACAACACAATTCGCTCCGGTGCGTTATCATTTACCACGAAACATTATCATTTGCCACGGAACAAATGTACGCAATATTGTGAACGAACGTAACTCTCGCCGCGTTGATGATGATACTGGAAAAATAATAACAATAATCTACGCCACAAGTATAAAGTGGCATTTCAATCATGGCCACCACCACTATCACCACCACCACCACCACCACCACCACCACCACCACCACCAGATAACACCATCACCTTCAACTCCTGACAACAATACAGGAACAACAGACTGAAAAAAAAAAATGCGAAGAGAATGATATAGAGGAGAAAGAAGATGATTAAAAGAAATAGAAGATGGGTGATAGAAGGAGCGATAAGGGAAAAGAGAGAAAGAGGTTCGGAGAAAGGCATGAGTACAGGGAGGAAAAGGAGCAGAATGATGAAGAAAAACAGGAGGATTGGGAAGGAAAAGGAAAGGAAGAAGGACGACACAGACGTCACAGAAGACATAAAAGACAAAACGACAAGAAAAGAGGATGAGATGAAAGAGCAGGAAGAACAGGATAAAGAAGAATATGAGGAGAAAGAGGAAGAAGAAATGAACCGGAAGAAAGAAAAAGAAATATCAAAGAACATAAATAAAAATAATATAAACGATTGTTAGACTCAGGAGGAGAAAGAAAGAAAGGACAAGAAAAGACAATGAGATGAAATAGCAGGAAAAACACAATAAAGAAGAACATGAGGAGGAAGAGGAAGAAAGAAAGAAATGAACAGGAAAGAAAGAAAGAAAGAAATATTAAGGAACACAAATAAATGAACAACATCAACGATTGCGAGACTCAGGAGGAGGAGGAGGAAGAAGAGAAGGAGAAGCAGGAATAATAAGAGAAAGACCGAAACAGGAAGAGGAGAAATGGAGCTAGACCACAGAAAGGACACGAATTCACAAGAGAAGAAGAAGAAACAGGAAGAAGAGGAAGACGAAACAAGAGAAAGGAAAGTAGACGTAGACCACAGAAGGAACACACACTCATCCCTGAAGCCTTTGGTAAACACTAGAAGGAAAACATCGCCTCCATCGTCAGTAGGCTCCCCGCGGCCTTGGCTCGCCACTACCCTGACCAACAACTCGAGAATCATCCAGGTGGCGCCGCTCGGTAGTAGTCTCACGTCCCGCTGGCCAGGTAGGGTAGACCTCGGGCAGTAATATCAGACGGCGGTCAACACTGGGGCATACAGATGGTCTGGAAGGGGACAGGCGGGATGGTAGGGCAGGAGGAAGGCAGGGATAGGACGGAAGGTGGCAAGGAGGGTGCAGGGAGGGGTAGAAAGGATGGCAGGGACGGGGAAAGAAGGGGTAGGGAGGGTGTTATAAGGGAGGGAATGAGATACAGAAAGAGTGAGATTGTGGGTTGAGGGGAAAGGAATGAGATACAGGGAAGAGAGTGTTTGGGGTGCCAGGAGAGGCAAGAATGGAGGAAAGAAATAGGGAGGGAGGGAGGGAGGGAGGGAGGGAGGGAGGGAGGGAGGGAGGGAGGGAGGGAGGGAGGGAGGGAGGGAGAGAGAGAGAGAGAGAGAGAGAGAGAGAGAGAGAGAGAGAGAGAGAGAGAGAGAGAGAGAGAGAGAGAGAGGAGAGAAATTCACAGAGAGGATGATGAGTGGCTATGTTGAGTATAGGTCTGGTGAATGAAAATACTAATGTAAATTGTTAATGAGGATAAAGTGCAATGTTAAAAATTAATCAAATAACAGAGTTTGTGTTAATGAAGCGTGGGCAGCGTTAACCGCAAAATTTAGCACACTTTCAAAGAATACATTTAAAGTAATATTCTTCATTTTCTCTCATGTATTACTGCGTTATTACACCCTATTAAAATGACATGATTTCAACTAACACAATACATTTAGAGTTTTACGTAAAATTCACCATAATTTTGAGTATCATTGGGTATAATGTTAATTTGAATTGAAGGTGAAAACTAAAGCCAAAGTAAATGAAATGCGATTAATGTACAACGTAGACTTTAACAAAAATCCAACAGTCTATATTACAAATTTTTCAACAATGGGAGTTACAGATACATTTCCACACATGCGATGAGAGAAACAAAGAGGAATCTTAAAAAAAAAAAAAAACGGCATCTGATCTGCTGGTCCCGAAGAGGCAGCTGGTTATACGCTACAACACCTATGATACGTACAATTAATGTAAAATAATATAGACGGACGAGGAGGTTAAGAAGAAAGGAGGAAAGAAAGGGGAACAAATGCATATATATAAAGTAAAATACATGGTTAGGTAAGTGGTAGCGAGACACGTTGATATACTCATACGATAAGACAACATGGAAGGGTTGAGGGGGAAGGTAAAGGTAAGGGAGAGAGGGAGAGGCCATGAGAGAGAGAGGGGGAGAATAAAACACCAAGGTCGAGATGAACACAGTGCTATTTTTCAGAATTTTACACCCATTATATGCGAGCGCCGTCAACCCTCGCAACAGATGGCCACTACAAGGAGTGAACGGCCTAATAAATACACTTAACGCCTCGTATATACGTATTATAAACCATAAGCTGGGGTCACTCAAGGCCGGCAGGGAGGAAGAGGAGGAAGAGGAGGAGGAGGTGCGGAACCCTGCGTAAATACAACCGCATTGATCCACACGCGTACATGAGAACGTATGAGTGTGTGTGTGTGTGTGTGTGTGTGTGTGTGTGTGTGTGTGTGTGTGTGTGTGTGTGTGTGTGTGTGTTGGTGCACTGCGCCCCTCCTCTCGTCACAAAGCTCACAACTCTACGTTAATTGTTTGCCATGTTTACACTCGCCTGTCCCCGCCTGTTTGCTCTGTTGTCCTGCACCGCCATTGTAAAGAAGTTATTTATGACGCACTTCGTCGCTGCTCCACCGAGGAGTTGCCACAGCAAGGCCTCGAGTGTTTGCAGCAGCACCACATCCTCCAGACGAGTGTGAACAAGGAGCACACATTCTTCCCCTCCCTGGAGTTCGACAGTGCAAAAAAAAACATCTTCCCCGCATTTGCCTTTTGCATTTTTCAACGGTACAAGTCACGGGTAGGCGAGTGAAGGAGGAAGCTGCGGCTCAGAAACCAGATGTGAAGCTGCAAGAGGAAGAAGAGGAGTAGACAGAAAAGGAAAATAAGCAGAATGAGAACTGAGAGAACCAACAGGAGAAAAGAAAAACGTGCGAGATGAAAAGAGGAAAAGCGAACAGATCCCGTGTTGCAGGAGCAGGAAGTTGTGGTTTAGGAAGCAGAAGCTGGAAGAGTAATGAGTAGGAAGACGAGGAAAATAACTTGGACGAGAACGGAGGAAACCGAGAGAAAGAGAGAGGAAAAAAGGAATGAGCAAGATGAGAAGAGGAAAGGCTAACAGAACGCACGAGGCAGACAGCAGAAATGAAACTGGAACAGAAGTAGGAGTAAAACAACAACAAAAAATACACAAAAATAAAGGAGAGAACGAAGAAGAGAAGGAAATGAATAAGGGAGACGAAGAGAGGAAACACTAACAGATTTCACTAAATATTTCACAAGGAAGTAGAAACGAAGCTGGAACAAAATTAAAAACAGAAAGACACAAAAACATACACAGAAAGAGAAAGGAGGGAAACAAAAGGAGGAGAAGCAGGAGAAGGAAAGGCACGAGTGAGGCGAAGAGAGGAAACACTAAGAGAGCCCACTAAATATTAGACAAGGAAGTACACACGAAACTGAAACAGACGAAGCAGTAGAAAGACACAAAAAGTACACATAAAGAGAAAGGAAAGAGACAAGAGGAGGATGAGAAGGAAAGGAACGAGTGAGACGAAGAGAGGAAACGCTAACACATATCGCTAAATATTACACAAGGAAGTAGAAACGAAACTGAAACAGATGTAGGAGTAGAAACACACACAAAACGCACAGAAAGAGAAAGAAGAGAAACAATAGGAGAAGAAAAGGAACGAATGAGACAAAGAGAGAAAACACTAACAGATCTCAAGGACGTACACACGAAGCTGGAACAGAAGTAGAAGTAGAAAGACACAAAAAAATTATACACAGAAACAAAACCAGGCGAAGGAAAGGAACGAGTGAGACGAAAGAAGAAAACGCTAACAGATCTTACGTAAATGTCACAAGTACTCACCGCCCCCCCTCCCTCTGAGGCAAGGGAGGAAGAAACAAAGGCTCAATCCACCTGAACACTGTTGCTTTATCTTGTGACTCCCAGCAGGTGATCTGACAACACCACCTCACCTGCAGTGGGGGTGGAACTTTGCAGATGTTTCAAGGCCAAGACGGAAGAAGTAGTAAGATTAAGGCTAGGTGAGGTGAGGTGGTGAAGTGAAGTGAGAATGAGATGACATGTGGGGAACAAAGGTGAAATGAAGTTAGGCAAGGTAGAAGTCGGTGAAGTAACGTGAGAATGAGATGAGGCAGAGCTGAGGTGAGTTGAGTTAAGGTAAAAAAAAAAAAAAAAAAAGCGAGTTAGGTAAAAAAAAAAAAAAAAGACGAGGTAAGGTAAAGACGAGAAATAAGGTGAGGTGAGATAAGGTGAGGTGATACAGAGGTAAGATGAGATGAAACGATGTAAGATGTGGTGAGATGAGGTGAGATGAAGGTAAGTGGTGTAAAGTGAGGTGAAGAAAAAGTGAAGCGAGGCGAACTGACGTAAGGCGAGGTGAGATCAGGTAAGGTGAGGCAAATCAAAGCAAACCACAGTGAAGGCAAGCCACGGTCAGACGGCCTTTTGAACTGCCAACGTCAATCTACCATCACCAAACGCACGAGGCCCCAGAATTAATTGGGGTGACCTGCAGGTAGCTAGTGCCGGTGTCTGTATTGTGTTTACGTTGGCTTCTATTGTGATGAAGGTACAGCCAGGTATCCATTCCCAAACCCCCCTGTCTCCCTGCGCTCCCACCTCCCGCTACCCCTTAACCACAGCCACATCCCATCCCCAGCCTTTGTTATGGCGCCATGCCGGCCACTGACCTTCCCCGCGATGCCTCACGTCACCTTAGACACGAGGACAAGAGGCGCGTCTGAGTGAGGTGACGGGGTCTGAAGGAAGCCAGCCTGAGACACATGTAAAGTAAAAGGGCTCTGGTGAAGGAAAAACAAGTGGCGAGTACACGTGTTCAGGTGTAGAAGACTGATACACAGAGAAATGAGCATCTGTACACAAGGAAATTCATACGTGGATGGACGCACGTAGGCATGTAAACACACACACACTGGCACACACGCAAGGAACATACCCATAAGTTATCATACGTGTCACATTCCCAAGTCCCCCAACCACTCCACCTGCGCCTACGTGTATCGACAGTCTGGAGCCTTGAAGAACACACGACACCCTCCTCCAGAACCTCCCTCATTCCTTCTCCCCCTCTCTCCCACCACGCCTTCTCTGACCCCACAGCCGCAGGAACATAGTCATATGATTCATGTCAAGACGCCGTTACAGAGGCCGCGCCTGCCGCCCACTGAGATCATTAAAGCAATTCACGATTCCCTGTATGGGGTCTCCCTCCTTTCCCCGCCAAGTCCCACAAGGTCCTTCACATGTAGCCCCCAAATGTCCTTCACCCAGACGCTCTAATTGTCCTTCGCCGCATGATATCCTTCATCTGAGTCCTAACATGTCCTTCAAAGGCGCATTATCCTGTACAGTTTTCATCATCCCTGCTGTTTTCTTGGTCTTGATCTTGGTCTTAGTCTTGCTATGCCCCTCGTGACCTTTCTTCCTCCTCCTTCCTCCCCCGACAACACCTGACTCATTCCTTACCTGTATCCTCTGACTCACCTTTCACCTGTACTGCGCGTCTTAGTCATAGGCCCGCTCCCCCCCCTCTCTCTCTCTCTCTCTCTCTCTCTCTCTCTCTCTCTCTCTCTCTCTCTCTCTCTCTCTCTCTCTCTCTCTCATACGCACACACCACTGCATACGGTCTTTCCCCTCCCTGCAACCAAAACAATCAATACTAACACCACTGCGTCTCAGAATTTGCCACACACACACACACACACACACACACACACACACACACACACACACACCAATATTATGCACACATACAAATACAAACACGGCCTATATCCTCAAAGAAAAAAAGACACACGGAAATAAATAGAATGCAAAATAGATCACACTCGGGAGGCGCCATCTACGCAGCAATACACACACACACACACACACACACACACACACACACACACACATCCTTCCGCCGCCGCCGCGTAGATGAGGCGGCCCTGCGCTGTCTGCTGTAATTCTACGTCGATGCCACACCAGATAAGAGGAAGACGACACGACACGACACGACACAGTAGGGCGGTAGGGCGGGGGAGTGAACACGTATAAGTGAGCACGATACTGGGAATGAGTGAAAGAGTGACGGAGGGAGTGGAGGAGGGAGTGAAGGAGGGAGAGTAACAGAGACTAGGAAAAAACAGAAAGGCAGGGATACAAATATCAAGGATACGTGAAATAAAACGGCAGGGAGGTGAGTGAATTGCAAGACATAGGAAAAGGGAGAAAAAATGTGAACAAATATATGTGTGAGAGAGAGAGAGAGAGAGAGAGAGAGAGAGAGAGAGAGAGAGAGAGAGAGAGAGAGAGAGAGAGAGAGAGAGAGAGAGAGAGACATGCATATTTGTGTGTACGTGACGGGTGGAAAAACTCGTACGTTCATAGTCATTAAGGAAATAAAATAATCATTCTTCTTTCAAAAGAGGATTTATTGAAGCGTCTCATTTAGTGCGCATTAACTGATTAAAAGTAATATTGATGATGGTTCCAATAACACTAATAGCAATAATAATAATAATAATAATAATAATAATAATAATAATAATAATAATAATCTCATCTTTTTCCTTATATAATTACACTAATAATAAGAACAAGAACAAGAAAAACAACAAGAACAAGATCAAGATGAACTACAACAACAACGAGGAAAAAAGAAGACTTAAACGAGAAAAACTTTGAAATAATACCCCTGCAGATCAAAAACACAGGAACACAGACAACTGAGGCCGACACGGTACACACAAACACAATTCCCTTCCTTCTGAAACACAATAAAACAATTCATCTCATAAATTCACGGAAGTAAAACGCATGTCCCGCCTTTCCAAGCTTAACCCGACCCCCGAGTTAAAATCCCACGGTAATCTCTTAAAACTTTGCACCAACTTTGCATCAAGTTTGGCCATGAAAATAACCTGCGTTCTGGTACATGGAGCGAGAGAGAGAGAGAGAGAGAGAGAGAGAGAGAGAGAGAGAGAGAGAGAGAGAGAGAGAGAGAGAGAGAGAGAGAGAGAGAGAGAGAGAGAGAGAAATAGTGAAAAGAAGCGAGGTACGTATGTTTATATTCTAAAAACATTGAAATAATAATAAAAACAAAACAGGAAAGAAAAAAACGGTGAGGAATCCGATGAAAAACAAGAAAAGAAAAAAAAGTAAAAGGCACACCAAGAAAATGAGAAAAGAAAGATGAAATTAGCCGGACGAAAAGAAAAAAAAAGACACACAAGACGAAGGAAAAATGAGAGGAGAAAAAGAAGAGGTAAAATTAGCAGGACGAGTGTTGAGGCAGCCATGAGAAACAACAGATCCCCGGGAGGAGCCACGGAGCCACGGAGCCACGGAACCAGACACACGAGCAAGACTTTGTGCAGAAACACGCCCTGGGGAGCTGCAGGCGAGGAATCGGGCTGTAATGGAGCCTCCCAAGCAGCCGTTCCACCTACCTACCACCTTGCTCAATAGTCCACTAACTTACACCACTTACTCCTGCAGATTTTCGTTTTTTTTTTTTTTCGTCTTAATCTTTAGTTCTCCCGTAACACGCGATATTCGTTTCCACTGTTTAAGCTTTTTTTTTCTATTCTTGATCTTTTTAGTCCTTTCGTAACATGCGACACGCGTTTCTGTTGATTAGCGTTTTTTTTTTTGTGTGTGTGTGTGTCTTTTCATAAAACGCCACTCTCGTTTCCACTGTTTTTAGCGTTTTCGTTTCTTAATTTTTAGTGTCTTCAAAACATGTGACACTCTCTTCCACCATGTTTAGCGTTTTCTCTCAGTCCCAAGGTCTCTGATCTGCAAAGAATTTTTTTTTCAACTCTTGGATTCCCTCATTGACGTTTTCTCCTAATGGGCATTTCTCCTTCCAGAATTTTTCCCCCTCTCTATTTACTCAATCACTAAGGTAACGTGACATAACTATCAAACCATTAACAGCAATGCTCTCAGTTAGTGCCTCATTATTCTAATCATAGTGCTATGAAATATGTATGAGGAAAAATGGAAAACGTTCGCAAGGAAAAACGTCTAGAAATAAATTTATGCAGAAGGGGGCTGAAATCTGTCAGGGAGAAAATTTCAGGGTGAAAACTATCATGAGGTGAATACGTCCAGGGAGGGGAGGATATGATTGTGTTCCAGGTAGTCATGGCCAGGAGCCGAGGAGCATTCAGCACTCATTTCCAATGTTCAGCGTTCTCCCTTGAGCCTTGATCTTAAGTCTTCTGATACGTTAAACACTAATCAATTATCAACTTACTGAGGGAACTGTCAAAGTATTATAGAACTCAAGACTGCCGGGAAGCTAAACACAAAAGAGAAAATTGCAGAAGGCTCCTCGATTTCCAACTACGAATGAAGAGTGTGGAAGACACAAGCGTCTCAGAAACTGGGAGCCTCAGTGCCCCGCCTCGCCCTCCCACTGCCAAAGTAAGAGAGCATAACGACGTTTGCCATGACTATTTCCTCACCGTAATTGAACTCGGGTAATTGAAGTCATTAGAAAGTTAAAAGGATAAGTGATTGCCTTCGTTAAGAGCACAGCGTAAGGAGTCCCTAGAGGAGATCCGGGGATTCGTCTTACACACTCGAGTGAAATTTGGCTCTTGTTCATTGAGGCGTCTTGGGAGCGTTGAGTGTCGAGTGCTCGGGGTGACGAGGCGAGGACGAGGAGGACTGGCTGAGTGGCTGAGTGGCTGAGAGGTGGAGTGATGTCCTTACTCGGAATTAGCGAGACTCCCACCTTGGTCCTTGTGGGAGTTATATGTTACATGTGGACGTCACCCACATTCGTAAAAGAACACAATATTTGTTTTTCTCCCGATCGATACACACATACGCAGCCAGCCACACGCCTCGCCTCGCCTCGCCTCGCCTCGCCTCGCCTCGCCTCGCCTTGCCTTGCCTTGCCTTGCCTTGCCTTGCCTTGCCTTGCCTTGCCTTGCCTTGCCTTGCCTTGCCTTGCCTTGCCTTGCCTTGCCTTGCCTTGCCTTGCCTTGCCTCACCCTGCCCGCATACACAGCCACGAACCCTCCACGACGAGACTGCCCCTGCTTGCCTTACCTTAGCCGGAGCCAAACACCCAAGCACTTTCCGCACCATCAGCACTTCCGCTTCCCACGCGCCCACTTCCGCATCGCCACACTCACCTGAGGAAGAAGGAAAATAGATGGGTTAGAGAACAAGGTATAAACACGCAGGTGCGCACACACACACACACACACACACACACACACACACACACACACTTTTCCTTGCATCTTCACCCCTCATCCTTCATCTCTCTCTCTCTCTCTCTCTCTCTCTCTCTCTCTCTCTCTCTCTCTCTCTCTCTCTCTCTCTCTCTCTCATTACTCCTTCATGCTCGCCTCCTTCATTATTCTAGTCCTTCCTTAGTTCCTTTCCTGCCTCCCTCATTGATTCATTCACTCATTCACACTTTCTCCGTGGCGCCGTTTTTTTTTTTCTCCGTCTCTCTTTTCCGCCAAACGATGAAAATACTCAGGACTCAATTACGGAGGCAGCGACCGCCATTACCCCGCCACACGCTTAGTTTCGCTCACTCACTGGTAAATAAATAAACGCTGCACTTTTTCATCACTTCTCTCACTCCTTCATTCTCTTCTTTCTCGTACTTCATTTGTGCGTTTGTACTCTCTCTCTCTCTCTCTCTCTCTCTCTCTCTCTCTCTCTCTCTCTCTCTCTCTCTCTCTCTCTCTCTCTCTCTCTCTCTCTCCCGCACTTTCATCCGTCTCCTCTATCCTCGAGTGTTTGTCGGACTCGTTTTTTCTCTTAAACATTCTGAATACGTTGTATCACTTAGGAACTACACACACACACACACACACACACACACACACACACACACACACACACACACACACACACACAAAAACACAATTTCACACACTTGCTAATTACATACGAGAAAAAATAAAATAATAAATAAGTAAATTGATAAACAAATAACAAACTAATACGTCTAGTTCGCACACACTATTATTATTATTATTATTATTATTATTATTATTATTATTATTATTATCATCATCAAATTTACCATTATTTTATTGACAACAGCATGCACAACTATACGAGGTGTGTCATTAAAGTTCCAGGACTGGTGCCACACAAGTTTTATTTCACATCCAGGCTACAAACTATAGGTTATCTCCTTCGAAGTAATCCCCCTGGCACCGCATGCACTTGTCCATCCTTCTCTGCCAGGCTTGCATGCACTGCTGGAAGGATTCTTGCGGGATGCTCCTCAGCTCCGTCGTCACGGCCTTTTTGATGTCGTCCGCATCATCAAAACGGGTCCCCTTCATGACCTCCTTGAGCTTGGGGAAGAGGAAGAAGTCGCACGGAGCGAGGTCAGGTGAGTAGGGCGGTTGCTCCAGCACGGCGATGTTCTTCTTGGCCAAGAACTCTCTGATGCTCAGGGCATTGTGAGCAGGCGCATTGTCGTGGTGAAGCAGCCACGAGTTGCCCTGCCACAACTCCCGCCTCTTCTCGCGCACTGCACGAAGCAGACGCCGCAGTACTTCTTTGTACACATGTTGGTTGACTGTCTGGCCCTGTGGCAAGAACTCGCAGTGGACGATGCCCCTCACATCGAAGAAAGCGATCAACATGACCTTGAAGCTGGACCTGGACTGCCTTGGTTTCTTCGGCCGTGGCGACGCCGGACTCTTCCATTGAAGGCTCTGGCGTTTGGTCTCCGGGTCGTACTCAAATACCCAGGACTCATCGCCGGTGATGACTCTCCTGAGCAAGTCTGGTTCAGTTTCCAGACGCTCGAGGATGTCCTGACACACCTGCATGCGTCGTCCCTTCTGGTCATCGTTCAGGAGTCTCGGCACCATCTTCGCACAGACTTTCCGCATGCCCAGATCTTCAGTGATAATCTTCCACACGCTGTTGTGGTTCATGCCAAGCTCATCTGCGATCTTTCGAACAGTCAACCGACGATCGTCACGCACCATCTGCTTGACACGCTCAACATTGGCCTCATTCCTGCTCGTTGAGGGTCTTCCACTCCTGGGGTCATCTTCCACGTCCTCCCGGCCCTCTTTGAACCTCTTGCACCACTCAAAAACACGTGAGCGTGACATTGTCTCATCCCCGTACACTTTTTGCAGCATACCCAGTGCTTCTGACGGCGTTTTCCCCAACTGCACCAAAAACTTCAAGTTTGTTCGCTGTTCAGCGCTCATTGTTAAACGACCTGCAACAGAGGACATGATTTTAAAAGCACGTAAGAAAAAGATTAGTGACTGTAGAGGGTTGGGAGCGCAGTTGTATACTCCAGAAGGATTACTTTGAAGGGGAAATATGGTGGTTTGTGGCTTGGGTTTGAAATTCATCTTTTAGGACACCAGTCCTGGAACTTTAATGACACACCTCGTAAGCGAAAAAGGTACAATATTAACACTTCTAACGGTCACTTGAAGGAGAATGTTGCTGATCCATCACAAAACCCGCAATATATTTAAGTATGATGCAATGAAATACGACTACTTCTGAAGATCACACACACACACACACACACACACACACACACACACACACACACAGAAGTAGGTCAGCCTCCCCTCCACCGCTGCTGCCTCGCTCCGGGAAGAGTTTTACTGAATGTTCTACTGGAGATGCGTTCCTATTGTTCCTGTCGCCACTGTCATGCCTGTGTCTCGCTTTGAAGGCCGTAGATAATGACTTGAGAGAGAGAGAGAGAGAGAGAGAGAGAGAGAGAGAGAGAGAGAGAGAGAGAGTTTTTCAAAGAGAACAAGCTTTGAGGTGGGGTCTACGCAAAGTTCAGAAGGCATTTTAGATTAATCTCTCTCTCTCTCTCTCTCTCTCTCTCTCTCTCTCTCTCTCTCTCTCTCTCTCTCTCTCTCTCTCTCTCTCTCTCAACAATTACGTCAAAAGTAAAAATATAGTTGAAATGAGAGAGAGAGAGAGAGAGAGAGAGAGAGAGAGAGAGAGAGAGAGAGAGAGAGAGAGAGAGAGAGAGAGAGAGCATATGATGAACAATTAACCACGTAGAAAAAGAAAGCAAATGGAGTTATTTTCTTCCGAACACCAAAGGGCACCACACACACACACACACACACACACACACACACACACACACACACACACACACAGCACAAAGTAATAAGCAAACAAACAAGATCTTCAATTATGATTCTGACACATCAAGTCGAGGATCTAATTCCATTCCAATTTCGAAATTTATCTTTCCCAAACCAGATGTGTGGCTCCCCTGGCCTCTTCCTTTATCTTCCTGAGAGAGAGAGAGAGAGAGAGAGAGAGAGAGAGAGAGAGAGAGAGAGAGAGAGAGAGAGAGAGAGAGAGAGAGAGAGAGAGAGAGAGAAAATAAGGAAGTCAAACCGAGGATAAAGTAAAGAAATATAAATAGAGAAAATAAAAAATAAAGACGTAGGAAGCGAAGCGAATAATGAGAAGTGAAGAGAGAGAGAGAGAGAGAGAGAGAGAGAGAGAGAGAGAGAGAGAGAGAGAGAGAGAGAGAGAGAGAGAGAGAGAGAGAGAGAGAGAGACAGAGAGGGAAAATGCAACTATTCTTCTCTTTCTAGACCTATCACCATTCATCCCTTCTCCTTCCTCCTCTTCCCCTTCCCTCCCCTCCTCTTCCCATTGCTTCCCTTCCCCTTACTCCCTGCCTTCCCTCAACCAGCCATTTCCCAAACACCTCAAATTCTATACACCCATAATCGTTTTCAAGCTGCCAAAAGGAAAATTAATGACACCCGACCAACGTAAGGAATGGATGGCTGGCTCGGCGGTTCTTGAATGTCGCAGTGAGTCAGTGAACCGCCCCTTCGAGACTCGGAAGTCCTGAGATCGACGCTTAACTCGCTGTCTGGTGTCAAGCTGCGAGGGGGTTTTGTGTGGTGGGAAAAGGAAAGGTTGCGGGAGGAGAGGTGTGATAAGATGGTGTGAAATATATAAGGGTGATGCTGATGGTATAGGAGGAGGAGGAGGACGACGACGAGGTGGAGCAAGACGATGAGGAGGAGGAGGAGGAGGAGGAGGGTGAAGACGAGGCGAAGAAACAAAGGAATAGAATATAAGCCTTATTGGTCCATAAGGGGCTGTTTCCGGAGGCTATACTGTCTAACATACAATGAGAGGAACAGGACAACACTGGCGAAGGCTCCCTCCTCCCACCACACCCACCACATGAGGATTACAAAGGATTACAAAGGATAACCAAACAGCAACAGGCCTTTCGGTCCTTCCAAAGCTGTTTGATAACTAGATCTAACTAGTTATAGGGTAAGGGGACAGAACAGTAAAGCAGAAGGCCTCTCCCCACCCACCACTCCCACCTACCCAGCATGCGTTGGAATATAAATGATTGGGTAAAACGTACATGCAGCGTGTAAACAAATCTTACTTGGAATTTTCATCGGAAAAGATGAAAGGAAGCTTGTTATTCATCCTAGGCGAGGAGGACATGAAGGAGGAGATGCAGAAAATGTCAGAAATAGGTTGAATGGAGGAGGAGGAGGAAATGTGAAAAAATAAAAAAAAATAAATGAAATAAAGAACGAAGAAATGGAAGGAAAAACAGGACATGAAAGGAACACAATCGTAGGAGAGAAAAAAAAAAGATAGATGCAAAGTGGGGAAAAAAAAAATAGAAGGTGAAGAGAGAAGGACGACCAATGAAGAGAAGGAAATGTGAGAGGAAGAGAAGGAAGCAAAGAAAAAGGAGAAAATAATGATGATAACACCCACGCAGATTCATAAATAAACGACAGCATTACTAAACACACACACACACACACACACGCCATGATGGAGGAGACGAGGTAGTAAAATGCAAACCACACACTCAAGTCTAAAAATACTCTGCCAGATGACGTCATGGGGTGACATAAAACCAAAATAGGAACAAGCAACACGCTCCCCACTCATCAAAAAAAAAAAAAGAAGTTACGAAAATACGAAAATAGAAACACGTATGTAATCGAATGAACTTAATACACAAAAATATACATAAAATTAAGATTATATGATAGAACTCGAGATAAATTATGAGGGAGTCCGAAGAAAATAGCTTTGGAACACGAAATAGAGAGACACGTGTTTATATGAAAAGAAAAAAAAAGACCAAATACGCGAAAAATAAATATATAAAGTAACTATTATTTGAAAGACGAAAGAAATGGGAAAAAAATGAAAAATAGGTTAAGAAAACACAAAAATAAGCAAACAAGTATTAAAGACAAAACAAAATAGAAACAGATTAATGCACAGAGAAAACTAAAATTATGCAAATGACGCTGAAATGAATTAGAATAAAAAATTAATTACGTGTATTTATAAACAATCGGGAGAATTAGATCACTCTTCCGTTTAACTTCAATACGTTCATCGTGCTAACAGAACATAAAAAGTATACATAAATTAAATACTGAGAATAAACGCACAACACGCACACACACAAACAGAAAACGAGAATCATACGAGTAAAACCCAAATAAAAGAATAAAAAAACAGGCAAGTATATAAATGAGGCGAATTAAAGCGGTCCTTCCTTTCAATTTTCAACCCTATTGCCGCGATAATAAAAGAGCTAAATACACACACACACACACACACACACACACACATACACACACACAAACAGAAAACGAGGGTTACATGGGGCGGATGACACTGAAATAAATGGCAGGAACGAAAAAGAAAAAAAAAAAAAAAAGAAGGGGAAAAAAAGAGAGGAGTGTGGTATATAAATGGGTAGAATTAGAGGGGTCTTGCCTTTAATAGAGAGACGATGCATCTTCATTGGGGTGATGGGGCAACCTAATGAGGCAGAGTGGTGTGTGTTTCAAGGCCTCCGCTTCGCAAACAAGTATTAATAGGGATTGGTTTATTTTTTAACTTTACACACGATGATCTGTACACGGGTTAATGGTTGGGCAATGGGGAAGGAAGGAGATGGAGAGAGGGAGAGGGAGAGCGGTAAAGGAAGAAAGGAGGAGGTTAAGAACAGGGTGGAGGGAGATAGATGAGAGAGAGAGAGAGAGAGAGAGAGAGAGAGAGAGAGAGACGCAGACAAACACACACACACACACACAGAGACAGACAGACAGACAGACACAGACAAGGGTCATGGGCAAACGCACAAATACACACACACACACACACACACACACACAAAGACAATAGAAAAACGAAAAAAAAAATCGTCGACAAAGAAAAAAAAATAGAAAACAGAACAAAACACGATAACTCACACAAAACAAAACAAAAAATAATAAAAAAACGAAACGAAAACATGAACTGAACCACAACAAAGTAAAACAGCGAGAGAGAGAGAGAGAGAGAGACGCAGACAAACACACACACACACAGATTCAGACAGACAGACAGACACAGACAAGGGTCATGGGCAAACGCACAAATACACACACACACACACACACACACACACACACACACACAAAGACAATAGAAAAACGAAAAAAAAAATCGTCGACAAAGAAAAAAAAATAGAAAACAGAACAAAACACGATAACTCACACAAAACAAAACAAAAAATAAAAAAAAACGAAACGAAAACATGAACTGAACCACAACAAAGTAAAACAGCGATAAAGAACAGAACAGAACAGAACAGAACAGAACAGGACGAGACAAGAGAGGCAAGGCAAGGCAAGGCAAGGCAAGGCAAGGCAAGGCAAGGCAAGGCAGGGAGGGTTGGGACAAGGCACGGAGAGGCGGGCTGGACACTGGAGGGCAGGGAAGGACAAGGAAGGGCGTGATGGAGGAGTTGCGTGAGGGAGGGCGTGACGTAAGGGCGTGGATGGGACAGGTCAGGTAGAGGGCGACGCATCTGGCTGGCCGGAATCAAGTAGGAGGGCCGGTTATCAGACCCCAGCTGACTCCCGTGGCTTACGACCCAGCTGATGGAGGCTATTAAGGGGGCAGGAAAGAGAGGAGAGAGAGAGAGAGAGAGAGAGAGAGAGAGAGAGAGAGAGAGAGAGAGAGAGAGAGAGAGAGAGAGAATCTAGGAAGTTAATATAGATTGTGGAGTGAGAAAAGACCTAAACAAATGAGAAAAAAATGGAATACAGACATTGAAAACGGAGGAAACGAGAGAGAGAGAGAGAGAGAGAGAGAGAGAGAGAGAGAGAGAGAGAGAGAGAGAGAGAGAGAGAGAGAGGTACACACAGCTGCAGGAGACATCTTTTATCTACCTCGTTGTTTTATTTTACCCTCACCTTTATATCTTTTTTTCCAGCTCGCATTTCGTACGGCAGTTTTCACCGCTCCTATTTCGCTTACTTTTCTAACACACTCGTAGCTGACGCGTGAGGGAAGGGAACCCGTGTGTGCTGTCTCTTTAACGGTCTTAGCGGCAGGTACCAACACCATGGAGGAGAACGAGCGCGCTTCCAAGGTATAATATGCCATCTCGATTTTTCTTCTTTTTTTATGAGTGTCAATGAAAGGGTGTCAAGGGAATATTGTAGAGTCTATGAGTTTGTGTTCGTAAGCTCAAGCATAGTCCTGCTGATAAGTAGATACGAGTCTGAAATTTTAACAAAGAAAGGGTGGAGAGAGAGAGAGAGAGAGAGAGAGAGAGAGAGAGAGAGAGAGAGAGAGAGAGAGAGAGAGAGAGAGAGAGAGAGAGAAATAATCAGAACAGTGCTTGGAGAGTTAACTTTAGAAACAATCTCATCAAACCAGTGAATGAAGAATGTAAGAACAAAGTTGATGGGAGGCTTCAGGAAATAACCCTGAGTGAAATGCGTAAAGATAAGAGGAGAGAAAGGGCAAACTGATGGGACAAAGGAGGAAGATAATGTAGAGAAGGAAATTAAGGATAAATGAGAGAAAAATAAACGGCCGGAAATGAAATTGCATATAAGTTTCCTATTTCATCTCCTGACAGGTTACTACACCGACCTGGTTAACACTAATTCCTCTCGAGTATTGATTCCCAGGCAATGAGTGAAAGGACAGACAACCTCAAGAGTGTTAGTGGTCTTGTCCGGAATTTTAGCTTTATCACAGGGACCTCGTTGCCTCTGTTCAGTCCAGCCACTCCCGTCATAAGCAAGAGTTTCTGTGACCTTACTTAGAATTTTCCCTATAGCCATGTTGAGGTCACAGCAATGGGAGCAGAAAGAAGGAAAAAGTCAAGGAAATTAATGAAAAGCAGGGATTAACACGGAAAAAATTATGAATGGAAACAAAACAAGTGTCACTTCAAAGGTCATTCTGTAATTCACGACCTCCAACGTAAACGGAGCGAACGTTAGAAAGCAAAACTAAACGGATCTGAACGGAAAGGAAAGGAAAGGGAACGGAATGGAACAGAGCAAAACAAGAACCGAACGGAACGGAGTGGAACGGAAAGGAACAGAACGAAATGGGAGGAGAAAACGGAAGATGCATCCCTTGGGTTTTAATGACCGTCACTAATTTGACAAAGAAGAGTGTGTGATGCAGGATAATTAATTTCTTCTTGCGGAAAATAATACGCTGATGAAGTAATTAAGTGGAAGCTGAGACGGAACCAGGATTTAGGATTAGCGTGAAGGGAAGAGTAGACCTTGAAGGAAAATGCTGAAGGTGGTGAGATAGTTGCCTGCAAAAGAAGAGGGTGGGGTGCAAGATAATGACGCGCTGATGGAGTAATGGCGCGGAGGTCAACGAACTATGACTCAGGAAGACAAATAGAAAGGAAAGGCTTAGACCACAAGGCAACGGAGCACATAAATTGGTGAGGTGTGCTTAAAGAAAAGTAAAATAACTGAATAATTGCCTGGAAAGTGGAATGAAACTATGATTAATGAAAGTAAAGATTAAAAAAAATAGAACTTTGAGAAAAAAAAATAGGTGAGATAAGAAAGAAAAGGAAAATAAGGACATAACTGCGTGAAATGTAAAAATGAGCACTGATAAAGGAAAGTAAACACAAAAAAATTATAAAAAAAACTTAGTCTGCAAGATGAGATGTGCCAAAAAAAAGAGCAAAAATAGACTGATAAAATAAATACGTGGATAACAAAAAACAGAACTATGACAATGATTCAGGAAGGAACACATTAAGAAAAGCTTAGAACTGTGAGAGAGAGAAAATATATAAATGGGTGAGATGTGCAAACGTCGCGATTTTCCGGCACAGAAGGAGCCAAGAAAAATCCCAGCTGCAATCAAGAGCAAATGGTGTGCGCGGCGATCACACTGCGGGGAGGGAGGGGCGGCGGGGCAGGATCCGAGGCATTACACCCGAATACTGGACACGTGGACGAAATTTCTGCTTGAATGTAGACCAATAATTGAGCAAGAAATCTGGGAATCTTTGCCGGCTTACAATTATAAGACATCAAGAAGAAAAATACAGAAACCAACCTGCATATCAAAATTTCTTGCAGATTCCGATACAAAAAAGGGTGAGTTTACAACTTTAGGAAACGTAGAAATTCTCCGCATCTCATGAACATCTTTATAAATGTATTGATCCACAAATACGTCAAAATATCATGAAATTAATCTTGATGTGAACAAAAAAAATACAATGGCAAAAAATCGGGAAAGGTTCTGCACCTCATAATTTTAAAATATATATAAAACAACAGCACTAATAAGAATAATAAAATAATAAGTGTAATAATAACTACCATCATAAAGAAAAACAAAGAAAAATACATACCCACCCGCATAACAAACAAAACACAACCAAAGACCAAAACAAAAAAAGAAAGCACCACAACAATTATAATGACTCATTACGATATCCACACCTACACACAAAACAATAATATAATTCAATACGGAAAAAACAAAGGATAAGAAAAGATAAAACATAAAACAATATATACATAAACAAACACCTTCCTTGCTTTGGGATGTCGGCAAGAGGAGGGATGAGAGACAGGAGAGGCAGGAGGAGGAAGGTCAGGAGGCAACAACAGCCGGCAGTGTACGCGGAGATTCTGTTCGCCTTGAATAAAATCGCGCCTGGCAATTGGAGACGGAAAGACCCATTTTACATTGAAGGAAATGAGATGTCGAATCCCTGACGCCTCGCCGCGGGAGGGACAACAAATTTGCCCCGAATGGAATATCGAAATTTGGCCTTGGCGGGTGGCAAATGGAACAGAGGTTGGGAAACGGGAGGGGAGAAAGGGAGACCTAATAGAAGGCAGAACGAGAGCTGGAGGAACTTGAAAAAGGAGAGATGGTGAGGTGGTGAGAGGTAGGGAAAGAAGGGGAGGTGGTAAGATAGTGAGAGGTACGGGGAAAAAAAAAAAGGTGAGATGGTGAGAGGTAGAAGAAAAAGGGAGATAGTGAGGTGGCGAGAGGTAGGGAGAAAAATAAGGGGATGTGGTGACAGGTAGGGAAAAAAAAAGATGAGGTAAGAGATAGGAAAAAAAGGGAGGTGGCGAGGTGGCGAACGGTGGGGAAAAAGGAAGATGGGTAGAAATGGTGATGAAAAAGATGACAGATACTTTGTTTGTGAGAAATGAAGAGGTAGATAAACAAAAAAAAGAGGAGGAATGGAGAAGAGAAACAAAAAAAAAGGAGGTAGCGAGATGATGAGAGGTAGAAAACTTTGAGAACTAAAGGAGAGACGGTGGGATGGTGAAAAGTGGGGAAACTACGAAAGAAATGGTGACTATATGATGAGAGACGGGAAAACTATAAAAAGGAGAGGCGATAAGATGGTGGAAGATGAAGAGACAGAAAGCAATGTGGTGAAGTAATGAGAGGCGAAAGAAACCCATAAGAGAGAACCACAATGAAATAAATGCACTAAGAAAAACTGAAAGAAAAAGAAGTGGGAGAAAAATGTAATCAGTGCGGAAAGGTAAGATAACTCCCCTCGTGACTGCTTCTTTATCTTTCCGCCCTCTATTTTAACTTGTTGTCACCACTGTCATCTCAAATATCTCTAAAGCTGAACTCTTCTCTCAAACCTTTGTTAAAAAATCTAAATTGCATGATTCAGGGCTCTCTCTCTCTCTCTCTCTCTCTCTCTCTCTCTCTCTCTCTCTCTCTCTCTCTCTCTCTCTCTCTCTCTCTCTCTCTCTCTCTCTCTCTCCACTCAGACTGCTTCATGGCCACCGATTAGATCCTTCGCAATTATGTTTTCCACGCTATCCTTTTGACTTCTCTTAGGGAACTGGCACTCTAGTGGGTCCTTTTTGTTAAAGTTTTATATTGCCATTGACCAGTGTCCCTCTTACATAAAAATAAGAAATAAAAAACGCTCAGAGGTAAACAATATATAAGAGTGACAAGACCTCTATTAGTGGTCATGAAAATGGGGAAAAAAGAAAAACGGGAAGAGAAGCAAGTCATCGTCATATAAAAAATAAATACATAAATATATAAAATAAATAAATAACACATGCATACGTAAGAGAGAGATATACAAAGACGAGAACGGAAAATATTACGTCCACAGCAATTAATCGAAAACCTTCTTTGCCTAACACCGGAAAAATTAGCAAGGATTTTTTTCAAGTACGATCAATATTTCTTTTAAAAGGATCAATGTCTGGTACGTAAATGGCAAGGAACGTAACAAGGCTTTTTTTATATCTATATACCAATACATAAACAACAAAAATCATCCTAATAGACAGAAAAAAATAAAGGAAAATGGTAGTGTATCCTCTGAAAGGAAAATACGATCTCTGCTCCGACAGTAAATGAAAAAAATAAAAATAATAAAAAAATGATACGTAATGAGAAATCTTGGCCATTAGTGCAAAGAAAATCTACAAATTATCGTGTTCCAGGAATTTTTGCCGTCATCATTAACGACTTCTTCTTGTTAACTGAGCAAGCTGAAAATTATGGAAACAGGAAGCATCAGTAGTCTTTTTTTTTTTTTTGAGGGGTGGAGGAAGGACAAAAATAATGGAAGAGGAACAGGAACAAGAACAAGAACAACAAGAACAAGAACAAGAGAAAGGAGAGGAAGAAAAACAGAAAACAACAGAAGAAAACAACGAAAACGAAGAAAACAACGAAAAACAAGAACAAGAACAAGAAGGTGAGGAGGAGAAGGCGGAGGAAAAGAAAAGATGAAGAAGAAAGGAAGAGAAAATCCTAAAATAAACCTTGCACTTACGTATACTTTTAGAGAAAATGAAAAGAAAAAAAATCACAATATATTACCAGATAAACTTGCACTAAATTCAGACTCGGAAGAAATGAAGTTAAAAGTTAAAGAACGAAAGATCGGTTACTGAGAATCATAAATTTGGCAATACGGATTTAGGCGAAAAATAAGGAAATTCTTGGAGGGCGAAGAGCGAGCATCAAGTGAGAGAAGGGGGGAGGGATGGAAAGGGGAGGGAGTGCGGTGGTCCCTTGCTCCGCTCCATCGATCCTCAAAAGAAATGTGATTCTTTCAAACTTCCTTCTTACCAAGTAAATGCCGACGCTACTCTCTCTCTCTCTCTCTCTCTCTCTCTCTCTCTCTCTCTCTCTCTCTCTCTCTCTCTCTCTCTCTCTCTCTCTCTCACACACACATTTTCGTGTGAATCTCGTTTTCTTTCTCGTCTCATTTTTTCCTCTCCTATTTCGTATCATTCTCCTTTTTCTCTTTTTTTTTCTTGTTCTTGTTTTTTTTTTTTTAGTATTCTTTGGTGCTACTTCTTTTTCTTCTTTTCTTACATTTTTCTTTTTTCTCTCACTTCAGTTTTATCATCGTTGATCCCACCTCTCTCTCTCTCTCTCTCTCTCTCTCTCTCTCTCTCTCTCTCTCTCTCTCTCTCTCTCTCTCTCTCTCTCTCTCTCTCTCTCTCTCTCTCTCTCTAACACAAGTACACAACATCTTTGCACGCACCACATACCACACACACACACACACACACACACACACACACACCCATACAGAACACCGAGATCATGGGTAACTTAAATAAATCGTCGCTCACCACCAACACGGCAGCCAACTTAACTAAACGGGCGCGGGGTTTGGTTGAACTTGCTAGATTAGAGACACACGCCAGCCCGCCTTCCTCCCTCTCGCATCCCACGAGTGTTGCGTTATTACATTTGCCATCAAGACGAAAAAATAGCTGCGGTTCTGGTATGGTTCGGTACGGAAGAGTAATGGGGCGTTAATTGGATGGTCGTTGCCGGCGGTGTCTCTGCGAGTAAGGATGGAATTCGTTACCAAAGGGAGTTATATTAGGGACGGGAATTAAACGGTGCACAGATTATGCTTCTCCTCGTCACTGTGGCTGCGTGCACTACGGAGGAGGAGGGTGGTGACAGAAGAGGTTCAGTGGTAAATGTTATTCCTTGTGCCAACTATGAAGTCAATGGAGAGATTAAATTAAGGAAAGATTAATGATAATATAGTCACAGTAGTAGAACGAATTGTAGTTGTAGTAGTGGTGGTAATGATGGTAATAGTAGTAGTAGTAGTAGTAGTAACAACAATAACTGCAACAACAACATCAGTAAACACCATCAGCAACAAAAACAACAAATAACAACGTGTGTGTGTGTGTGTGTGTGTATGTGTGTGTGTGTTTAGCTGTTTACGGGCGTTGAATTATTGGATTTACTACGTACTACGCTTGCCCGGGGACGTAAATTACTGAGCTTCAATCTTGTTTCTCATAGACAAACATTGACTTAGCGAGCGATGCGATGCGCCTCTTTTTTTCGCGGGAGGCGGCGGGGGAGGAGCGGGAGAGTAAGAATTATTTTACTCTCTATCTGACAGCCGGCGAAAATTGTTTTACCTTCCGCTATAAGTCTGAACGCTTATGTTATTAAGTGTTTGTATCACTGAATTGTTCGTGCTTTATTAGTTTATCTCCTGCAATGGGTGAATCCTGCAGTGGGTGAATCCTTGCACTGAGCGTTCATTCCTGCAGTGTGGCGTTTGTTTGTCTCCCACCGAGGTATTCACAAAGGAACACAAAGGGA
>NC_087155.1:32782555-32792555 GCF_035594125.1 Scylla paramamosain | reverse complement strand
GACCACAATTAATTGATAACATTAAGATGCAAAAGATGAGCCACAAATGAATAAAAATAACCATAAACCGTGAAAGAAAACACAAAAAGAAAAACAAGATAGCAGAGCACAATAAACTTTACAAAGAATAACAGATGAAAGCGTAAAATATGAGAGAAAAAACATGAAAGCTGATAAAACAAGAAAAAACAAAGCGCAAACGTAGAAAAACATAAAACTGTGTAGAAAAGAAGAGAGGGAGGGAGTACAAGGAGAGGATAAAGTTTAGAGAGTTACGACGCGAGTGTGAGGAGCGGAGGGCGGCGGGAGGGAGGCGTGTATCCAATGTAAATGAGTAAGGGAGGTGAAAAGAATGAATAAACGATGGTAATTAGAGAAAGAAAACTTTACGTTAAGAGCGAGAGAGAGAGAGAGAGAGAGAGAGAGAGAGAGAGAGAGAGAGAGAGAGAGAGAGAGAGAGAGAGAGAGAGAGAGAGAGAGCGCGCAAACTGGTGTACCACGATGACGAAGGACGCCAAATGATTACGAGTTACTACAACATACCAAGCAGTTTCTTTTCATTCACCGTGTATTATATCGGACTATTTTCCATATTCTTAAAGGTTTCGGCGTCTTAATTGATTAATCCTTTGACTGCCATTTGGTGCATCTTTCCTTAATGACTAACAACTTGTTCTATCACCACCTACAGTTTTTAAAGTGCGTAGATATTTAAAAATCTATTCTTTTTATTCCCCTACTTTCTCTTATAAAGATTTGATGCATTACTTCTGGTGCTGTTAATTGTTTAGAATCGCAGTGAAAGGGTTAACTTTACTCTCAGCAGACTGTAGTGGATGATATTGGGGGGCTCAAGGATGTTTTCATGATTATAGCGATAGCTTAAGAAATCTGTTTCGTCAGTCAGGGATAACGCTCATAAGACGTGACTTATCATGTGTGACCTTTGAAAATAGTCCTTACGAGAGGCTGATTTTTCTTTTTTTTTTTCTTCTTTTTTTTTAATACTGTCAGCATGCAGACTCTGACAACGTAATTTCACGAACAGAGGACACGCGGACATGGTAACACTGCCTCTGACTGGTGCTCTCGTCCCCTGATTGGTCCAACTATTTCAACTATTCGCGTTTTCTTTTTCCGACGTGCAGCAAACCGACTTTACATTCCCACTAAAACCTGTATTCATTTACAAGGCAGTCTAACTCAGAATAATTAGCAAAACTTGGAAAATGTACGTACGTTAAAGTTTAAAACTCAAAAAACAAAAAAAATTTAACTCTTACAATGCAATTAAGTAAAAACCGTCTTGAATATAAAAAAAAAAAAAAAAATTTACAAATAATATTTTATCGTATACAAATAACTCGGGATTTTGTTAAGAGTAAAAAGTCAGTTTGTAGCTATCCTGATATTTCAAAACATTTCATCGCCTGATCTCAGCTACTTTTAACTGGGCCTAGTGGAAGTTATTGATGTTTCCAAGAACGTCTGCAAGATTGTGGTAATAGTTTAACAAAGATTAGGCAACACCAAAGAAAGAAAAGACACTCGTAAGGGCTTAACTAATAATCTCTGTAGCCTTTCAAAATAATTGTAATGAAAGAGCGATGCATCTAAAACCACGGACGACTGCAGCATTACGAACAGTATGGGACAGTACTGGTGTTTTAACAAGGATTATGTGTCACCCAACCAACCAAAAATAAAAAAAAATAAAAAATCATTAAATACGAACTAATTACAGGTGACCTTTGAAATTATTGTAAAGAGAGCAATAAATTTAAAAATACAGTCCATTACATCACTACGAACAATACCTTCCTTCATTTCCTGACCACCATCACCATCACCACCACCACCACCACCACCATCACCAGTATGCATCAATCGACTACAAACAATTGCCTGGCATTTCCTCAACTAATCTAAACTCCAGTCATCCGCTGAGAGGAATTACAGCTTTTCCCCTTTCCCTTGAAAATGGATAATTTCACAAAGCCATTCTTCTGTGGCTCGCAAGTTAAATTACGTGCACTTCCTGGAAGAGGCTGCGAGTCTGGCGCGAGGTGAAGAAGGTTTGGGAGGTAAAGACTGGAAAGGTGAGTGTGTGGGAGAGAGGGAGGGAAGGAAGGGTTGGGGAGGGAAGGGGATCAAGGCGGCGAGGAAAGAGAATAAGAAAGAATAACGGAGGAAGAGAAAAAGGAGGAGAGGAGAGGAGAGGAGAGGAGAGAGAGAGAGAGAGAGAGAGAGAGAGAGAGAGAGAGAGAGAGAGAGAGAGAGAGAGAGAGAGAGAGAGAGATTGAATGTTTTTAATGTTCTAGTCTAAACTGATCGGATATTTTAAGCTTCTAACTAAATAATATAGTTAGAAATGAATGAAATAAATGAATGAAATTAATTAAAACCTTAACATACATTTTACAAGCTTCGTTAATTATGTTAAGTCGGGATTATTATTATTATTTTTTTTTTTTTTATCATTTGTGGTAAAGCGAAAAATTTTACCTGTTAAGTCCCGCGATGAAAAAGAAAATCATAAAGGCAATTACAAGCATTATTACAACATCAAACACAGGAATAAAGGATACAAGAAAGAAGAAGAAGAAGAAGAAGAAGAAGAAGAAGAAGAAGAAGAAGGAGAAGAAGGAGAAGGAGGAGGAGGAAAAGAAGGAGAAGAAGAAGAAGGAGATGAGAAGAAGGAGAAGCAGCAGCAAAGAGGAAGAAAACTTAAAAAATAAAAAAGTAGAAAAAACAAAAAAGGCCCGAAAAAAGACAAAAAGGAAAAATAAAAAAAAATTACAATAATAAAAAGGGAATAAAAGACAGGCAGGAGTCAAAGGAAAGGGGAGATGAAGGCGTCCATTACCCACCTGCCGCCGCCCACCAGGCCAGAGGGACTCGCCACAATTGAGTTAGCGGGCTGGGGGCGGCGCGGCAGACCTCCTCACCTGACTAGCGGCCACACCTGAGATGCCACACACCTGCTCCACACCCCCGCGACCTTGACTCTGTGGGCTGGATTTAAAACCACGACGCTCTTTGCTTCTGTGTTAAGATTTCACTCGGAAAGATGCATCTTGACCCAAACTAATTCCTCTCTTTAATAAATTCTTCCAATCTTGCCGTCCCTTGCCTTGCCTTACCTTACTTAACCTAATCTAACATAACTTAATCTAACTAAACCAAACCCAAACCTAACCTAGCCTAGACAAGCCGGACACAACCTTACCTAACCTAATCTGTCCTAATCTAACCTAGCCCAACCTTACCTAACCCAAACTAGCCCGACCGAACCAAACCTAATCTAACCTAACCTAACTCAATCTAACTTATCATAAACCATCCAAGCCTAACCTAACCTAACCTAACCTAACCTAATCAGATCTAATAAAGGTACTTGAATCTGTCGTGGAGTTAATTATTTTAGTGGAAAATCTTACGGGTGGAATGTTTGTAGTGGAAATTTACCTGAAGGCAAATGAAGGTGTACAAACCCTACACACACACAGACACACACACACACACACACACACGTAAAGGAAGCTGCAATCCCACGACAATGCAATTACTTCCCTCCCTTTATCCAAGTCTCACAAACACGCCGACACAGGGCCTGGGAAAGCACAAGAGGGGCTGGTCGCAAAGCCTTCCTTCCTGCCTTGTTTGTAGCCAGCCGCTGACCGCAGGACTGTGGACGCTGTGAAAACGTGTATTGGGGGAAAAAGAAAGGGAGAAGCGAACGAAATTACGAAATAAATTGTTGAAGTTATACGAATTTAAGTTACGTACAGTTGAGTTTCAGTTATAATTTTTTTTTCCTTTTTTTTTAAGTTTCTTTGTATATTTTTGTTATTGATTACCTAAACCCCATACTCTACGGTGATAAGGCTTTTAACTCTTCCTACAGAGGTTCCGATCACCTTCTTATAGCTTCTTTATATACGTCTATTTTAATGACTACCTGAATTCCAGAACCCATGATTGTAAGGATTCGAGTTCTACCTACAGGGGTTCCAGTCACCTCCTCCCTTCTCCTATCTTTATAATTTGTTAAGGGAAAATGTGCTTAAAACTAATTAATACTAGCCTCCCATCTCATTATTGTCGTCTTTCTACTCATCTTTCTGCGTCTCCTACTCCTCTTCCTTCTCCCGTACTTAAAATTTCAATCGCTGCCGCTTCTCTTCCATATACTCTACGTCTTTTTGCTCTCTTCCTTCCTCTTTCTTCTCTCCCTTCGTTTTATTCTCTCCCGTCGCTTTTTCTTTCTCCTTTCCCTTCTTTCCTTCCTCTTCCGTCGCTTTCTCTTTTTCCTCTCCCTTCGTTTCCCTCGCTCCCATCGCTTCTCACTTTTCTTTAAACGCCTCCTTCTCCTCCTCCTCCTATTTCTTCTTTTTCTGAACAGCAACTTGAGCAAATCCATCACGCATTTTGCTCGGCATCCATCAAATGCTCTTGACGCGATACTTAAGGAGCAATCATACACGATACTGGCGCCCAGGGATAACCACGGCCCTCCCTCCCTTCCTTCCTCCCGGCCAGCGGCGCACACACACACGGGATGAAAGGCACACAAAGTAAGGCCCTCTCTCTCTCTTTCCCTCGCAGGACAAAGGCAGGTAATGGTCTCTTTAATACGCACGAGAAGGACAAACGGATCGGTAAGCCTTTCCCAGCGCCTCGCCGTCCCGCGTGTTGTGTGCGGCAATGTGGTGCTATCTTTTAGGGCCGGAAAGCCATATTCCTTCCGCTGTAACTTCGAGAATCTGGTGTAAAACTCGGCCGGAAATTTGAGCTTGCCTGCAGATTGCTTCCAGACGTCTCGGTCCTCACTCCCCGTCTGGCAAAAGAATTATTGAAGCTTAGGCGTTTTCAAAATCTCGCCGACGCCGGCAATATCCATCACAAAAAGGGGTTTTCCTGAAGAGGCGAGGCAGAGGCTGGAGTGGAGGATGCAGATCTGTGGTGCCGGGCAGCGGGGAGGTGTGGCTGCGTGGCCTTAAGGGGACGAGACGGCGTGGGCCACGAGATGTGACGGAGTGTGTATTACAGGATTGAATTACAACACATCACAAGCAGGTTTTTTTTTTTTTTTTTTTTCTTCCAAACAGCGAGATGAGACCGCCTGCTGGGTCGCTGACAAGTTTAATTCCAGCGTGAAGCTCAAGACGGTAAAGGAAAAACGTTGTGTTGCGTTAAAGTGTTGTGACAAATGATGGATATAACGCAACACGCGTTCGTGAAAGATTACGGCGTCATTTCGGATCACCAGCGATAAGACCACCAAACATCTGGATCTGCCAGTGACGCGAGTTTCTTCACAACCATGACACTCACTTCCCAGAGTTTGAGAGGCGCTCCTCAGTGTGTGTGTGTGTGTGAGTGTGTGTGTGTGTGTGTGTGAGAGAGAGAGAGAGAGAGAGAGAGAGAGAGAGAGAGAGAGAGAGAGAGAGAGAGAGAGAGAGAGAGAGAGAGAGAGAGAGAGAGAGAATCATGCATGTCTCCCTTTTCAGGGTCTTTATATACAAGTTATCCCAGGTGTGGCGGAGCAAAGCCATGAAAGTTTGTAAATTATTCCCAGAAGAAACTGTTAAATAACACCAAACACCGCGCTGTGACGAAGACCTGTCTTGACATTTACGTATATTTTATATATATATATATATATATATATATATATATATATATATATATATATATATATATATATATATATATATATATATATATATATATATATATTATTATTATTATTATTATTAAGCATGTGTAGTATTATGGTGCATTAGTGTGGCGGTGCGGCAGGGAGCGTGTGGCCTCTGGCTGGGGTTCAATTCCAGACGGTTTCCATTTCCTGGCCGACAGCCGGCAAGGAGCCTGGCACCGCGCACAATAACCTTGATGCTGGCACCGCTGAGTCTCAAGATGATGCACGGAAAACATATGGGCTTCCCTCAACCAAAGTTGCGTGAGGCAGGTCAGTTGTGGGAGCACACCATCACCCCGCCGTGCCGGACTATGTTCTTGCCGCCGCCATGTTTTTGGCCGTGATGTTCTTTCATGAAAAAGCCTCCGGTGAACAGCGACTTTTCGAGAATATTAATGAGAGTTTGCAAAAAATAAGACCGTCATTGAAAAATCAGCTGGTAAAACAGTACAAGGGATTCTGATCGGAACGGGTCTCCGCCACGCTTCCTGCCTCGCACGACACTCACACTGACGCAGGACTGTACAGCTTTACGCCCCGCCTCCCTGACGCTAATGAGGCTACAAGGTTAACAGTTTCCGATACACAGACAATGCAGCACATTATCAGCAACGTTATGTTCTTTTCACATTATAAAAACGCAATACATGAACTTCAGTGAATGGAATATCAATCATTAACTTTTTTTTTTAACAATCAGGATGAAATAATTAATTTACAAAAGTACTTTCAGATCTAATCAGGCCGGTGAATTACGTCTCTCATCGTTAGGTAGTGAGGCCAGATGTGGTTTTTCTAAGTTTAATGAAGGTGAGACAAGGGAGGCAATGGAGTGGGCGTAGTATATGAAAACAAAAGTACAGGATGAAGCTCAAGTACTGCACAGTATTGACCGTGTGGAAACGTTAAGGAAAGGGAAGCTATAACAGTCTCATCCTACTTTTCCTTCACTTTTCACTCCACCAGTATCTAATGAATTTACTTCCCTCCGCACAACACACCTTCGGGAGAACATGTAAGCCAAAAATGTCCCTCACAAGACAATACCTCCACGTGAAGCTTAAGGACGGCACCAGAATATTTAAGGAATTTACCGAGTCTTAAGTCAGAAAGCTATTTAAATCTTCCTTAGCTCGCAGGTGAGAGGTGGTGACGTAAGTGAAATAAAGGATTCAACACAAATCTAGATAATAATTCTTTCGTTGAGTGATTGCCGAATGTATTGTAAATATTCTTACTTAAACATTTTTTTCGTTTTTCCCTTGTCTTTTATTACGTGTAGCAAGGGAAAAGCCTGTGCTGAAACTAATAACATAATAAATGTTGCAGTTTTCTATAAACAAATGAGTGATGTAATACAATTTAACCCTAAGGCATTATTTGTCAGATTTCTAAAGTCTGTGCTGAAATTGATATCATAAATGTTGCAATTTTCTCTAAACGAGTAATGAAAAACAATCTAATCCATTGGCATTATCTGTGAGATTTCTAAGTTCCCACCCCAGGAAAACACTCATTAGCGCACACGGACCCGCCTGCTCGCGAATCTTGAACTACCTACGCGTCCCCGTGTCCTTCCTTCTACTACGCAGTTAACTTTCCCTTCCACGGTGGCAGTGTCTCCCTCGCTTCATTTATCCTTCGATCAAATTAAAAGTAAAGGGCGGAAATGCAAGACACCAGCGGGAAATGCGTTAACTTTCCGATATATAACCCCAACGACTCCCGACTGCACCCGGAATGACCAATAACTTCATTAAACGGTCCACGTGAACTTAATTTCGAGCGGAATCAATTCGTTCTCTCTCTCTCTCTCTCTCTCTCCTTTTTTTTCTTGTGTAGTAGTAATCAGTCCATCCATTTCCCTCCATCAAAGTGGCTCGCTCATCCCTTCCTCCTCCGGCACGCGTAATGACCAGTTTCTCTCTTCCCTCGCAAGTGATAGATCCCTCTCGCCTCTCACGGCAGACACATCGCTCTTCGCCCTGCTGCACCCTGCCATCCCTGCCATCCTTCCACCGTCCCATCCCATCCCTCTCCTCCCCTATAATTGACCCATCCCTCCTTACCACCACCACCACCACCACCACCACCAGAGAGAACCAGCCACCTTATCTTATTCCTTTCTGTCTTTGTAATTGATCTGAAAGTGATTAGCACATTTGTATTAATCTTCTTATTCTTTGTAGCAAGGGAGACTTTCATTGCTGGCGTGGAGTGGTGGTAGTGGTTGTTGTTGTTGTTGGTGTTGTTGTTGTTGTTGTCGTCGTCGTCTTGGTTGTAGCAGTTCTGTTGGCTGTACGTAATTAATGTTTTGGTTGCAGTTGTTTTGGGTGTAATTGTCATTCTTTTGCCTGTTATTATTATTGTTGTTGCTGATTTTTTTTTTCTGTTGTTCTTTTGGTTGTGATTTGTTGTTTTCGTCTTGATATTTCAGAATGTACGCCCACGCTTCCGTGTGTGTGTGTGTGTGTGTGTGTGTGTGTGTGTGTGTGTGTGTGTGTGTGTGTGTGTGTGTGTACGCGCGCTCGAGTGAGTTAATTTGTAATAAGGAGGGAATTTTTCGCTTTGATGCTGGAAGGATAAAGTATATGAAGTTTCTCGGTTATTTAAGGAGATTACATAATTCACCATTCTCAGAGGGAAAAGCTGTATTTCCTCTACTTCCCTCCAGTCCAATGAAAAGTGCAAGTTTTTTTTATGATTTTACTTTTATTCTTTACTATTTTTTTCTTGTCTCATTTCCTTTTCCACTTTATTATGAAAAGATAGCGAAATAAAAGCTGCGTCAAGGAAAATGGTCCAGTCAAACGAAAGGAAAACAGCGGCGTTACATTGCACTTCTCTCTCTCTCTCTCTCTCTCTCTCTCTCTCTCTCTCTCTCTCTCTCTCTCTCTCTCTCTCTCTCTCTCTCTCTCTCTCTCTCTCAATTCGACGCAGCGAGGGAGTGAAGGTGTACTAATAATTATTCATCTTTTAGGTAATTACAGCAGTCTAATAATCCAGAAGTGGAGACGTGTGCACAGCGAGGATTCATAAAATTTAAACAAAACGCCTTGAGGTCAACTTGTAATGCTTTTGACAATTAAATGCGTCAGTAACTCACTAACACACACTTTCTCTCTCTCTCTCTCTCTCTCTCTCTCTCTCTCTCTCTCTCTCTCTCTCTCTCTCTCTCTCTCTCTCTCTCTCTCTAAACACACACACACACACACACACACCTTCATTCGACACTTTCTTTTTCCATTATTCCCTAAAACCGAAGAAAAGAACAGAGCCCATCCCAAAAATAAATAAATGAATAGATTTTCAAAACACACTGCCCATGAGGTGGACACGTTACTGGATCCAAGGTTAACACCGTGACCGAGTTTCAGGAGAACACACACCCACATACCCACACACAAATCCTTCAAGACACACGCCCCCACCTGGTTTATCCCTGCTACCTGATACCTGCCACCACCATCTGCACAACCATCATCATCATCATCATCATCATCATCATCACCACGGAGCGGGCGGACACACCTGGTCAGCAGGGAGCGGCCGGTCACCCCCAAACTCACCTGCCGTGGTATCGACCCAGGCCACGATAACTTGCAAAAGCAGCAGCAGCAGCTGAGCCCCGCCGCCGCCACCACCACCAGCACAGCCCACACGCCAGCCCATCCTGCCGGGCCCAGACGGCGTGGGGAGGGGGAGGAGGGGTGAAGGCGCGGATGAGTGATAGACTTTCAGAGGTTCAACAGAAGTTCAAGTTTCAGTCTATGCAAGTGTTTCTCCTCAAGGGACACCAATCAAAACACGTCCACGCCCACCACCATCACCACTCACGAGGTCAAGTTCCCCAGAGTTCCGTGACCCGACTCTGCCTCAGCTTCATCTGGCAGTGTTGACACAGGGCTTGCAAAGGAGAGCGTTCACCGTGGGGAGGCTGGGCTGGGTGGGAGCACCACTGACAGTCTGGTGCTATCGGGACAAAAAAAGTTTCACTCCAGCGAACCTATCGGCCGACACGCTCACTGTGGCCCGAGGTACATGTGACTTCGAGCGGCGACGAGCAGCAACCTCACCTTCCGACGGACTCGTGTGCACTGACTTGCCAGCGGTGGAGAAGCACGACTTTATACGACGGCGGTGCCAAGGGGTGGGTCAGGCCGCCTCGAAATGTCGAGCGCCGATATTTAAAAGCAGAGGAGTGGGTTCACGTTTGCGCATCCGTGGGTGTCGTGCATGCAAGGAATTCCTAGTAAACAGCGTGTGTGGCTCAGAAGGCCTATGAATTACTGC
>NC_087155.1:32770055-32780055 GCF_035594125.1 Scylla paramamosain | reverse complement strand
GTTTGTATGTCCATCTGTCTCTCTCTAGGAATGTCTCTGTGCCTGCCTCCTCCCTGCCTATATTCTTGTCTTTCTATATGTATGTCTGCCTGCCCGTTGCCCTCCTCTGTTTTGATTCCTGGAGTCAGTGGTGAGCGTATTCCTCCCTTCCTGTGAATGTGTGTATGTGGCGGGGGAGGAGGATGTGGGTGTGTGTGTGTCTCTGTGTTTGTTTGTCTGTCTGTACAAGCGTGAACCTACGTACGTAAATCTGTATCTATCCATTTACTTTTATTTGTCAATTTATCTATCTATATCTATCGGTCACTCACGCACCAATCTATCACTCCACCTTTCCATCTATTTGCTTGCCTGTGTGTGTCTATCAGCCAGCCTTTCATCATTCATCATGTAAGTGTGTCTATATACATGTGTGTGTGTGTGTGTGTGTGTGTGTGTGTAACTGTGGGTTACTAAGCATTCATGTATCTCTCTCTCTCTCTCTCTCTCTCTCTCTCTCTCTCTCTCTCTCTCTCTCTCTCTCTCTCTCTCTCTCTCTCTCTCTCTCTCTCGGACTACTATCATCATCACTACCGCAACAATAACAACAACAACAACAACACACACACACACACACACACACACACACACACACACCCACCCTCCCTCACAAAGTACAACCTCAACCACTCCCACCGACACTTTTTTTTCCCCATTCCCTTTACTGTACAATACCAGAGAAAAATATGAAATTAGTGAAATAAAAAATGGAAATAAAAGTCTCCCCTAGAGAGGCAAAATTTCAATTGGTTTGGCTAACAATTTATATCTGCGTTGCAATTTTTTGGGGTCCACAGCAATTAGTCGGATGAGCCTCAGGGTTGTCTCTCATCATCTTACTGCTATTTTTTCCCCCTCCCTTGTAAATACGTAACTTTGATATAACTAATACGTATCTAACTACATTTTTTTTTCAGTGACAACTTGCACTGGTATTTTTCTTCGTTTTTTTTTTCTCTCTCTCTCATCTTTTTCGATCATAAAACCTCTACTGCTGCTTTGTTCGGTGCGTGGAATTTTTTTTTTTTTTTTCGCTAACCAAAAAAATATGTATCTACTGCTGCTTTGTTCGGTGCGTGGGATTTTTTCTTTTTTTTCGCTAACCAAAAAAATATGTATATCTCAGTTTTTTTTTCTTCTTGTTATTGGTTGATGTTGATGTTGTTGTTGATGTTGTTGTTGTTGTTGTTGTTGTTGTTGCTGTTGTATTTCCGCTTTTGTTGTTGTTGATGTTGCTGCTGCTGCTGTTGTAAATTACAACTGTTACTGCCATAATAATAATTTCCATTATCAACACTATTATTTTAATGGCGGCATTATGACTATGGAAGAAATCAAATTAATTAGCGAAGAAATGTGCGCTCATTAACCCAGTAATGTCCATAAATGTGGCCATAACTAGGCAGCTTCACCTAACAGTTTTATATATTTCCAATATATGGGAAGTCATTCATCATTTATCTAAGAATAGTGTCAGGACTGGCTGAGTGATAGACGTCAGTGTGCTCGTTAAGGAGACCAGAGCTGCTTATGTATTTGATAAGTTGTACACTTTTAATATGGATAAAGAGTGTTGTAATTATTATTATTATTATTATTATTATTATTATTATTATTATCATCATCATCACCAGCATTATTATCATTATTGTCCTTACCGTCATCATTATTATTACCATCACCACCATCACCATCACCACCACCATCACCACCACCACCACCTTTATCGTCATCACCATAATTTTTGCGGCAGAATTTCGAGTAATGAGAACGTTCTAATAAATAACGAGTCTTCATAATAATTAGCTAATTGGCCATTACCGTTCGTCTTTGGTGCGGCTCGCGGGCTTGCGTGAGCGACAGGCTTTACCGCGCCTCCTCCCTTTGCCCCTTTAATCCTGGGCACCAATTATGACCTCGTTTCCCTCTTATTGGACCGGCACTCTCTCCGCCTCTCCTGCCTGACCCAAATCCTCCCAACGCCCGCTGTAAAAAAGCCACGTTTATGTTTAATTATCTCAAGAGTTAACCTGATCTCTCTCTCTCTCTCTCTCTCTCTCTCTCTCTCTCTCTCTCTCTCTCTCTCTCTCTCTCTCTCTCTCTCTCTCTCTCTCTCTCTCTCTCTCTCTCTCTCTCTCTCTCTCTCTCTCTCTCTCTCTCTCTCTCTCTCTCTCTCTCTCTCTCTCTCTCTCTCTCTCTCTCTCTCTCTCTCTCTCTCCTATTGACACTCTCGCGCCTGTTACCGTGTGCAAAGCAATGGATGAACAGTAATAATGGTAATAAGCTCGAGTCTTCAGTACATTCTTCACTCCAATTTTGCTCAATTATCGTTCTCTTCTGTAAGTATATGCATATAATTATATATATATATATATATATATATATATATATATATATATATATATATATATATATATATATATATATATATATATATATATATATATATATATATATATATAGTGTCACCTTGCGTGTGATAGTAAACAAATATATATACAATAATAATATTCTCTCTCTCTCTCTCTCTCTCTCTCTCTCTCTCTCTCTCTCTCTCTCTCTCTCTCTCTCTCTCTGAGCCGCGGTCCCCTGCATCAGCAAGGCGAGGGGTGCAGGAGTGCAGATTACGAGTATAACGCTGTTTGTATCGTCTCTGGTTTTCTTTCAGTATTGAGGAGGGAAAGCAAATTAGTCTCCGTATTGGTGCGCACCTGTAAACATTGAAGAGGTAATTGCCGGCGCGGGCTCCTGCAATGCGAGGCTGTGCAGGAGTACAATGTAAAATCTTTATGGGTTTATGCATTTGGCTCGGGAGCGGGTTTAACTTTGAAAATTCCAGCGGATGCATGTAGGGGTGGTTATACATTGAGGCAGGGCAGCTAAAATGCAGGTCAGCGTGGTAGTTCAGGTGGGCTCAACAAGGCAGCCGCTGCCGTGATATTACAGGAGAGAGGCTGGGAGGTGGTGGAGGCAACACGAGAGGCGGGGTGGGACAGGTGTGCAGATAAGTTTGAGAGGATATAGGTTAAGGAATGAGGATTATATGAGGGGACGCTTACATGTGAATAGCGGGGGCAGGATTGGTGAGGTCATTAGAGGGAGCTGCACTGCTGGTCAGCAAAGGTAGGGCAGGCAGGGAGATTAAGGGGTCATGCTTGACCCAGATTAACACAAGTTGGTGAACTGGATTTCTGTCTCTCGAGAAGAGGTCAGCCCTTGAGTGATTTATACACGTTTAAATATCCAAGTATTAATCACTGCTAATGCCACTAGACAATTAACTAAAAGTTTATAGTGCAGGAAGGACCTGAGCAGAATGCAGAAGTGGGCTGGGTGTGGCTGCTGCACCGAGAAATAAAAACATATGCAGTGCAGGCGTGGGGCATGAACATCACCGGTGTGGTATGGGTGCGGGCCACGCGCACTGTGTCCGAGGAAGATATGGGCATCAGCACCGCAGCTCGAGGCTGGTGTGAGACGAAGTCACCTGTATAAACTTTAAATTACAGAGCAAGTTTATCTAGCCGTGTGTGTGTGTGTGTGTGTGTGTGTGTGTGTGTGTGTGTGTGTGTGTGTGTGTGTGTGTGTGTGTGTGTGTGTCCTAGAATCTGAAGATTAAAAGTTTCCTCGTGACGCGTCCTAAAAAGATCGAATAAAGAAAAAATTAAACACGTAAAAAGTCCTACATTTACGTTACTGCCACAGCCACTCCATCCACTTCCCCCGCTCCCACCTGTCACTCTTCACCCACCATCCCCCCCAACGAGCCACACGCGCACGGCCCGCTTACGTACGTGACACCCTTCCGTCACCTACGATTTTCAGGTTAAGTGCCGACGAGAGGAGACGGATCGAGGTCAAAATAAGCCAATCGTTATCTGGTTAGTACGCATTGTGACTGACTGACTCTGACTCTCTCTCTCTGACACTCACTCTCTCTCTTTCTCTCTCCAGCAGTACGCCAGGCACACCGCCACGGAAGGACGAACCATGACAGGGAAAATATAATGGTCTTCAAGGCTCCCCTCCGCATGCAGACAGCCGAGTAAACAGCCTCGAAAGGGAGACCGAGAGCCGATATATTAGCGGGCTTTACTAGGCTTTAGGAGCTTCCACTGACTGCGAGGCTTCATGAATAACTGCAGATTTACCAAACGACAGAAAAAAATGGATTGCTTCACACTTTTTTCCCTCTCTCGTTTGTATATTATATTTCCTCTCGTGCTGTATTTTCTTTTTTTCTCTCGTGTCATTTTGTTTTCGTTTTTTTTTTTGTATTTGTGTTCGGTTCTCTCTCTCTCTCTCTCTCTCTCTCTCTCTCTCTCTCTCTCTCTCTCTCTCTCTCTCTCTCTCTCTCTCTCTCTAACTTTTCTTTCCACGTACCTACAAAATTCCACTACATCGTTTTCAGCCTCTTCATCATAACATCCTTATTTCTATGGCCCGTTTTCCCCTTGTTTCCTTTTTCCAGCATCCATAAGTTTCCCTGCTTATCCCTACAACATTTCCCATATATATTTCAGTCTTTTTTTTCATATTCTTGTCTTTTATTTCATACATTTTCTCCCTTATTTACTCGACTATTTGCTTGTCTCTTCGCAACTTTCTTCCCGTCCTTCATCTTTCCTTCCCTTCTTTTTGCCTAAAACAATTCGCATATAGTTTTCACTCTTTTCATTACATCCTTCTTAAAAAGTTTACTCACTGTTTTCACTTTTTTTCTTAAATACCTCTTTTTTTCAGAATACATCCTTATTTTTTTTTTTAAGTCTTCTCGCTATGTTTTCTCCTCTGCTTCTTAACAACCCATAAGTTTTCCTCTCCAGTGCCTTAAAAATTCCACAATATGTTCACATTTTTTACATAGCATTTTCCCTTCCCATCATTATATTCTTTCAGTTTTTAGCTTAATATTTTCAGTTTCCTTCCAGTTCTTCCTCTCTAAACACTCCCTCACAACCCACAACACTTCCCTCTTTATTTATTTTTTTCACATTTTTTTCATAATATTTTTCCTTTTCATTGTATTCTTTCAATTTTTTGGTTATCATTTCCATTTTTCTCATTGTTTTTCCGTCTCCTAAATCCCTCCACAACCCACAACACTTCCGCTTTCCCTCTATCGTCTTGCTATCACCGCCACAACCATCATAACTATAAATCCTGATCTTCTCCCAATCCAACACTTAATTTTTTTTTCCTTTGTTTTCCCTCTTATGACACCTCTCCGAAACCCACAACACTCCCTCAGAACCCGCAACACTTCCTTCTCTCTCTCTCTCTCTCTCTCTCTCTCTGCCTTGTCTTGCTCTCACCGCTACAACTCTCATAAACACCTAACCAATCCTGCCCCTCTCCTTGCCCCACCTCCCTACCCAATCTCCTTTCCCCCGCCAGTCCTTGCCTTTGCCTCGCCTCGCCTCCTTCCTGAATTAATACAGAAAACAAAGCAGCTCACAGGGACGCCTCATCACTGTCACTCACTCCCCCGCACTAGACGCCGTGCGAGGACCATAAGGAAAAGACACAACGCCGCAGGATTTTACTTACACACCACTGCATCGCCTCCATGAAGGTGAAAATGACGCGAGGTGCATGTGCAGGGGGAAAAATACGAAGGTCAGATGGTGTTTTTAGCGCGACGAAGGGGACGCCAATCACAGGTAAGGTGAAAAATAATGAAGTTTGTAAAAAGTAAGTTGGTTGGTAGATAGCTAGGTAGGGAAGTGAGTGTGTCATAAGTAAGAGGTAATGTTGATACGCGAGCACAGGCACAACATAAACACACACACAAACACACGTTCATCCGCACAGGGGGAGAGAGAGAGAGAGAGAGAGAGAGAGAGAGAGAGAGAGAGAGAGAGAGAGAGAGAGAGAGAGAGAGAGAGAGAGAGATGGGGGAATTCAACGAACTTTTTAAAACCTATTTATATCTTGGCCAGCCCCACCTCCACGTAAAATAAATCAAACTAATAAATGAATTAATAAACAAATACCATAAACAGATAAAAAAAACAAATAAATATACAAACAAAACCTGAGTTATGCTTTGTCCAGACGTTTACCTCCACCTGCTTGCCAACTATAGTACTCTAAGACCAGACGTGACGTTATGCGATTTCTCACAGATTTCATATTTATGGACTAATGTGCGATAAATGATGATTATACAACTGGGAAAGCGGCGTTAATGAAGCTCACGAGTCTGGTAATAGCCAGGTGGGCTTGACGTAGAGCCAATGCCATCAAGTTAATACACAAAGGAACACAAAGGAACACGAAAAGAACAAAGCGGAATAATACATAGCCGAAAACAGTAATATGAAAATAGAAGAGAACAAACAGAATAATATATAGTTAAGAACAGTAATAGAATATAGATTAATGTTTGAATAAATAGATAAATAAATAGAAAGATGTGGAGCCACTGCCATCAAGTTAATACACAAAGGAACAAAGAACAAAGAGGAATAATACATGTAATATGAAAATAGAAGAGAAGAAACAGAATAAAATATAGTTAAGAACAATGATAAAAAAATAGATTAATGCTTGAATAAGTAGATAAATAAATAGAAACTTCTCAAAACAGAAGAAGCACAAATCAGCAAAGACAGTGCTCTCGAACAGCTTTCTCTGCCTTAAGACTCCCACTTAGACACGAAGAAGAAAAAAAACGAAAAACGAAACAGACAAATCAATTATTTTTTATTTGATTTTTTTTTTCATTTATTTACTTGTTTTATTTATTTATTTATTTATTTTTATTATATTTTTGTATTTTTTTATTTATTTTGATTTTTTTTTTTTCGATCTTAAAAGTTTATCGACGCCGCGGAGAGGGCTGAATAGCATTGTGTTTCGAGGCATTGCTTCAAGTGACGCAGGTGTCAGGAAGCGCTTTCAGCAGTCCAGTAACGTACACCAGTAGCTTCGAGCGTGTTTGGTGCTTTCCGTCAATCGCAAGTCCTTTGATCCACTTTGAATCTACCACCTGTCAGCTTTTCTTGGGAGAATGTCAGCCGGCCAGAGGACTTTACACGAAGACAGAACACAAAATACAGTGGAAGTGATGGAGAAATATTGATCCACTTGTGACCACGACTGTATCACTCCACAATCCACTGGTATAAAAAGACATCAAGCTCGCGAGTTTTGGATTAAATTTGTGCTTGATATATGAATCATGAATAAAAAACCATGACAAAATTATTTCGATTCTGTACGCAGTTTTATTTTTATGTTCGTCGAGCATTCAGTGGCTACAAAATTTCCATCTTTATCCCATTGGTGGTCATTCATCCCGCCTGGCCGATCCCCGGACTAAGGTTATCGCCGCGTGGGTGTGCGGCGCGCGAGGGTGAGGGTCAGGGTGTGGGTGGCGACAAAGCTTAGTTCACCATGACGCTGGGTGGCCTGCGTGACAGAAGATGGCGAGGGTCCCGGGAAAACAAAGAATACACAATACTCACTCTCTGAATGTCCTTCCTTGTCCCGAATACGTCTTGCAGCATCTGGAGGGAAAAAATGCTAACTTGTATGAACCAAAATGCCTGCACACAAAACATACAATAGTAAAAATTACACGTTGAATTATATGAACCACACCAAAAAATATAAAAGTGAAAATTACGTTAGATTATGAGAACTAAAACGCCTGCGTAGGGAATAATTACCGAAGTGAAGATGAACACAGTCACATAAATAAAGCTTCACAAGGTTACAAAGGTAGCAGTGCGAGTGGCGACCGACTTGTGAGAGGTTTGTCATCACATGATCAGATCAGTGGAGTCAAACATATTCGTACGATACATCGCTTTGGCTGCTCAATATATATATATATATATATATATATATATATATATATATATATATATATATATATATATATATATATATATATATATATATATATATATATAATATAAGAATGGGATCATGAAAGAAATATAGAAAGACTACTGATAAGAAGCTGAGGAAGCCTTGGAGATCATCTATGCCTTAGGTTTCAGATGATACAGTCTTACCAAGCCAGAGTGAGCAGAAGCTGCGAGGTTAAATTGGGTTTGCAAATGTAGGAAAACGTAAAACTTAAAGGTGAATGCAACGAAGAGCAGAGTATTAGTATCTAAAAGCAGCTCAGACACTGAATGCACAATCAGGTGAGATGGCCCGGCAACTGAGGGCGTGAGAACATTCAATAAGGCGTCAGACAAAGGAAAAAAAAATAAGCGCACTGAAATTACTTCTATGAAACTCTTTCCGTCATATTAAAACAAAATTTCCATGGAACTGCTTACAAAACCCATAAAAATCTTTTTTCTTAATAAACTCAAAAGATGGTCTGACCTTGACAAGAAATATTTATTGAAAAGCTGCATTGCTCGGGTAAAGAGATGAGATGGAGTTATACATTGACACAGAAAGACATATAGACAAACGAACGGAATAGACAGAGACAGGCAGAAACATAGAGAAGGAAAGACCGACAGACAGGCAAACTGACAAACACAAAGAAAGAGACAGACAGACAGAAAGACAAACTGACAGACAGAAAGAAACTGACAGACAAAGACAGACAGATAGACAGACAGACAGAAAGCCCGACAGACAAACAAACAAATTGACAGATACAAAAACAAAGAAACAGACCAGCAGACAGACACACAGACAGACAGACGGACAGACAGACAGACACCGACGGAGAAACTAAATCATACAAAACAGAGGCATGAAAAGTCTCTTAAAGAAGCTTTTATTTTCTCGTGTCACGGTAAAAGTTGAGGGAAATGAAAAGATAAACACAAAACAAACGAGTGGAGAAAACAACGAAAAGAAATCAAGACAAAAAAATAAATCAAGGAAATCAAAGACGAAAAAAAAAAATACGAACGAAGAGACAGACGTACAGACAGACACACCGAAAAAGAGACAGACAGACAGACAGACAGACAGACAGACAGACAGACAAAACATAGCACCACAAACACAGCCACACACGTAGAACAAACCCTCCCAGACACACACACACACACACACACACACACACACACACACACACACACACACACACACAGAACGCTTTATCCTCCTCCTCCTCCTCCTCCTCCTCCTCCTCCCCAACACACACCTACATACAGACACACACAACATATAACAAAGCCCATAACAAGACAACAAAGACACACACACACACACACACAAAGAGGCAGAGAAACAACATAGGCAAATCATTCTTTTCTTTAACCCTTGAGCAAGCGTTTTAACTCAAGGACCTGCCGCCGTGGAGGGGAGGGGAGGGGCAAGAGGAAGGGGCGAGGAGGGACATAAACGTTGGTACAGGAGTGGGGAGAGAGAGAGAGAGAGAGAGAGAGAGAGAGAGAGAGAGAGAGAGAGAGAGAGAGAGAGAGAGAGAGAGAGAGAGAGAGAGAAAAGATAGCAATGTACCGAATAACTTCAAGACGGGAGGAGGAAGACACGAGGAAGAGGAGGAGGAGGAGAAGAAGAAGAAGAAGAAGAAGAAGAAGAACGAAGAAGAAGAAGAACGAAGAAAGCAAGGTGAAAGAGGAAAAGAACAGCTGGAGGAGGAAAAGAGAGAGAAATAAGAAATAAAGGAAAGGAAAGGAAGGTGAGACAAAAAAAAAATAACGAATAAAAAGATTAAAGGATTGAAGGATTGAAAAACAGCGAAACCAATTAGAATATGAGAGGAACTAACGAGGTAAAAAAGTTGAGGGATAATTAGTAAAAGGGCCATTGAGAGAGAGAGAGAGAGAGAGAGAGAGAGAGAGAGAGAGAGAGAGAGAGAGAGAGAGAGAGAGAGAGAGAGAGAGAGAGAGAGAGAGAGAGAGAGAAATACGCAAACATACGGAGACACACATACAGACGATTAGAACAAAAGTGAGACAGACAGACAGACAGACGAGCAAAAAAAAATAACTAAAACAGAAAAGAGTAAAAC
>NC_087155.1:32740055-32765055 GCF_035594125.1 Scylla paramamosain | reverse complement strand
AGAAACTGAAGAGAAAGGGAAAGCTGCGAGGAGAAGAGAAAGGAGAAGGATGAAGAGAAAAGAAAGGAAGGAAAGGAAGGAAGGATAAAAGAAAGGAAAAGAAAATGGAAAGAGGAGAAAGATAATAACAGAAAGGAAGAAAAAAGAAAAGAAAAGGACGATGTGAATGAAGAGGAAGAAGAAAATTAAAGATAAAGTAGTAAAAGAAGAAAACAAAGAAGAAGAAAAAGAATTAGGAAGAGCGAGAATGAAAGACGGGAGGAGGAGAGGAGGGATAAGAAGAGAGATGAAAGAAAGAGAGACGGATAGAAAGAAGGAAAGAGGTAAAATAATCAAGAAGAAAAAAGAAGAAAAAAATAAAGAGAAAGGAAATACGAGACAGGAGAAGGAAGGAATAAGAAAAGACAAAAGAAAATCGAGAAGGAATGAATGAATGAAGGAATGAAGGAAGAAGCGAAAGGGAAATAACACATTACACCACAAGAGGGAATAAAGGAGGAAGGAAAGAAGAGGAGGAAGGAGTTTGAAGAGAGAAATTAGAGGAAGAGAGAAGGGAGGGAAGAGGAGGAAGAAGAGGAGGAAGAGGAGGAAGGGGGATGACACACAACACCACAGCACAACACCACAATGCAACACCACAACACCATAACGGGGTTAACAGCACACGGGTGAGTAACAGCGTACATTACAGAGATGAGTGTGGTTTCACTTAGATGTGTGCACAGGGACATGCTTGTGTGTGTATGTACGAGTATGTGTGTATGTATGTATGTACGTGTGTGTGTGTGTATGTGTATGCTTATCGGTGGGTAAGACAATGCAGTGGGATCTGTATGTACGTCTAGTTTTCCACACACACACACACACACACACACACACACACGTGGAAGGAAGGAAGGAGGACAAGGTGAAGCAACCTTTACTAAATGGATGGAAAGTAATAATGTACAAGAAATAAACACACACACACATACACACACACACACACACACTTGTAGCCTGTCCATCAATCTCCCCCCCCCCTCTCTCTCTCTCTCTCTCTCTCTCTCTCTCTCTCTCTCTCTCTCTCTCTCTCTCTCTCTCTCTCTCTCTCTCTCTCTCTCTCTCTCTCTCTCTCTCTCATGGACCCAACAATCTAAAACTTATTCATAACGAACTTAACGTTTTGCAGACTGGAAAAGGTACAAAAAGTCTGATTCTGTCTGATTCTCTTCTCTCCTTCCAATTCTTCAACCAGTTTTCTCCCTTATCCACCCACTACATTTATTCAGCTTTTCTTTATTACTCGTGTTATCAGTTATATTCTTCCCCTTTACTTGACTTTCTGCTTACTTTCCGTTTATTCCTTCTCTCACTTATCTTCATATTTTTTTTTCTTTTTATTACTTGTTCTTCCTCATATTATTCTGATCTATGTTCATTGTTTTGTGGTTTCATTCTTTATTGTATTTTTTTTCCTTAGCTTTATTTTTTTTGTTCTTCCATTTCTTCCTTTGTTTCTTCTTTCCCTTTCCCAACTATCATTCATTTCCTTGACATTCCTTTCCTCTAGTACTGGCAATTTTTACTGTTTTCTTCCCCATTGTTTATTCCTTTCCTCTTTTCTTCCACATTCTTCCTTCCTCTCAGTTCTTCCCTATCGTTTACTTTTCCTTTCCTTATTTCCTGCATATTCTTCCTCCTCTTTGTTCTTTCCATCTGCTTGGTTCTCCTTTACTCTTTTCCTCCACACACTTCTTGCTCCCTGTCCTTCGTTTTTTACTTTTCCTCTCTTCTTTTCCCTCCACATTCTTTTTTCCTCTGTTCTTCACCACTGCTTACTTTCCATTCCTCTTTTCCTGCACATTCTTCGTTTCTCTGTGTTCTTCCCACTGATTATTTTTCCTTTGCTTTTACTGCGCATTCTTCTTTGCTCTCTGTTCTTTACGAGTGGCATGGGAACCCGCTGCCTGCTATCAAGTACCTCAACACAGGCAGGCAAGCAAGCACGTGCCTTTGTTTCCGCTGAAGTGGTGCTTTGGAAGGCAGAGTGCTTTTCTCAGACTAATAGGCAACGACCTTTTTTTTTTATTTCATTCTTTTCCCTCCCCTTCGCTCCATCAGTTCGTCCCTGCCTCTCTCTTTCTCTCGCTCTCTATCTTCTCTCTCCATCCCTTCCTAGTAATCTTGTGTCTTTTTTTCTATTTCATCCTATTTTGCGCTCTTTCTTTACTTTCCTACGCCCTTATTTTCTTCCCTTATATCTCTATCTCCTTGTTTTACTCCCTCCTTATTCCTCTCATGGTTCCTTCTTCCTTTCCCTAATTATCTTTTCCTCTCTCCTTTTCCTTTTTCATCTTTGGCCTCCTTTTTTTCCTTCCCTCCCTTTCTGTTAACTCTGAAGTGTCCTCGTTTTCTCTCTCTCTCTCTCTCTCTCTCTCTCTCTCTCTCTCTCTCTCTCTCTCTCTCTCTCTCTCTCTCTCTCTCTCTCTCTCTCTCTCCCGTTCATCCCTTCCCAAGAGTCCTTCCGCCCTCCCTTCTTCCTTCCTTCCCTTTTCAAGCCTTCCTGCCCTCCATCACTCTCCCTTTCTATCTCACATGCTTATCTCTCTTTAACCATCCCTCACCCTTTCAAACCTTCCTCTCTCCCTTCCTTCCTTCCTTCCTTCCTTCCTTCCTTCCTTCACTAGCCTACTCATACCTGTTATCCTTCCTTCCCTTCCTCTTTCTTGTTCTCGTTTACCCCTTCCTTCCAGACCCCTCCCTCCCTCACCTCTCTCTCTCTCTCTCTCTCTCTCTCTCTCTCTCTCTCTCTCTCTCTCTCTCTCTCTCCGCCCGTCTCTCTCCGCCCGTCCTCTCCCTTGCTTGTGTTCTCCTCTCTTTGTGGCCGTGACAAGGGAAGGTGGAAGGGTGGAGGAGCTTTTTGGAACAGGAGGAAGGGAGGTCAGGCTGCGTTGTTCCTTCTAGCTAATTGGTTCTCTCTCTCTCTCTCTCTCTCTCTCTCTCTCTCTCTCTCTCTCTCTCTCTCTCTCTCTCTCTCTCTCTCTCTCTCTCTCTCTCTCTCTCTCTCTCTGGTAACTTGTTGTCCTTGTCCCGTTAGTGTTTGTGTGTGTGTGTGTGTGTGTGTGTGTGTGTGTGTGTGTGTGTGTGTGTGTGTGTGTGTGTGTGTGTTCATGTGTATCAAGTTACTGGTCATGTTTTGTACTTTTAGGCAGAATGGGGACACACACACACACACACACACACACACACACACACACAATGGCACAGCCTCGCTCCGCCAATCACAAGTAACGCGAGACTGTTGACCGAGCAAAGTCGCGCCCTGATTGGGTTTCTCAAAGTCAAGCCTCTCTATGATTGGTTGTCTGGCGGCGAGATAAATGTTGATTCATATAGTAACAGTAGGATGGAGAGGAGAGGGGGGATGACGGAGGGAAGGAGGAAATGTGGAGAACTGGAGGGAAGTAGTAGGATGGAGATGGAAAGAGGAGCAAGGGAGGAAATGAGAGAGGGAGAGATGAAGAAGCGAGGAGGGACGAAGGGATGGAAGGAATGCGGAGACAGGGAGGAATGAAGAGGAAGAAGAAGGATGGAGTGCAGGAGGGATGAAGCGAGGGAGGAAAGGAAAGAGGGAGGGAGAGCATGAGGAGGAAAATAGAGAAAGAGGGGGAGAGAGGGAGGGGTGGAGGAAAAGTGGAGAGAAGAGGAAGGAGTAATTGATAATAATGTTGCTTGCTGCCTCCAGTACAGAAAATATAGAGAGTAAATGAAGTAAGAGAAAAATACACACAAGTTGATAGAAAATGGACTCAAGTCAAATTTTAATAATCTGTATCCTCTTTAGCAAGTGGTAATTAGCAACCGTACCCCTCTCTCTCTCTCTCTCTCTCTCTCTCTCTCTCTCTCTCTCTCTCTCTCTCTCTCTCTCTCTCTCTCTCTCTCTCTCTCTCTCTCTCTCTCTCCAAGCAATCAACGTCAATACAAAGAGGAGGAAGCAGAGAAAAGGAAAGAAACATGTCAAGGTTCATTCAAGGCTGCACAATGCAATCAATCCACTGACTGCTGTGCTTCTCCTCAGACTTTATAACATCACCTGGTGCAACTATGGTGTATAATCAGTACACAAATGAGTCACCGATAACTTCTGATATTTTAGCTCCTGTTGAAATTACTGTAGGCGAATCACTTAGTGTCATGCAAACGTAGTAAAAAGGTGTCTTATTATCTGTAAGTCTGGCTATAAAATGAGATCGATTTTTCGTCTATTTATAATTTTGGTAATCCTTTTGACTGTCCTTGTAGTCTTGCACCTTCAAAGGGCCTCTTTTTTTCGCCCCTGGCCAGAGACCCCCATTAGACAAAAAAAAAAAAAGATTATAGCAGTACATGAGACTAAAAATAATGAACAATTTCAACAGATTCAATTCGCCATAAAAGAAATACATTGTAGTATAATAACCTTTTCATGCGTTCCTCCACGTCCCTGCCGGCGCCTTCTCCAGCACCAGGCCGCTGGGCAAAGGGTGACCACAACAACAACAGTACGTACAGGGTTGGAAGTGCAATAGTTCCCCTCGTCCCTCTCTTTTGTTACTCACTGAATAATCTGGCTTGTTGCCATAAAAAAAATATATATATAATTACTTCATATATTCGGTGCAGTAAATGCGTATATCAGCAGGTTATTTCATTCCCATATGCGCGGTTTTGTTCAGAGGCCGACAAAATTACACTGATTTCTCCCCACCTACTGCGTAATTGTTTGCCGGGAAAGTGACGATCACAATACAAAGTTCAAAGGTTCATTCCGCAACAACTCACGTCCACATTTCAGCAAGTAGCGTTGTGCTGGCCCTAGACACAGTGCCGCTGCTCACCTGGCGGTCAAATACTTCGCCAGCTTTCGACAGAGTAATTTTGGTCAGTAGTGATAACATTTAAATACATTAAAAAACAACACTATACATAAGGAACTGAATTTCATCACTGTTCTTTCTCATAAGGAGTATAAAAAGAAACGGAGATTGTTATTTGAGTTCATGATGCGTCTTTTGTTAATTGCTCTAATCATGAAAACACTCGAAAATACTCGAAAATATAAGTTAACTTCTTATAAAGCCTGTTAAAAGTAGTGGAGATGAGGCGCTGAAATGTTTGAGAATACTTTGTCACATTATCCAGAATACTTTGTCACAACACAGTTAGCCACTCCTTCCAATGTTACTGCTTCGGTACAGTGAATTCCAAGCAAATTCCAGACACAGCAAATTCCAGGTTTCAGTAAATCCCAAGTAGTACATTCCAGGTATAGTGAATTCCAAGTTCATTCCAATTACAGTCAACTCCAGGTACGGTAAATTCCAGATACAGCAAATTCCATATACAGTACATTCCAGGCACAACAAATTCCAAATACATTCCAATGTACAGTAAATTCCAAGTGATTTTGATCGGCTCTACGTGCTTCTCACCCTCTGTTACACGAAGCAGCAAGCTTCACGTTCCTCTTTCCCCACGTATTTTCGCAGGATTTCATCACGTCACCTTGGAGGCAGCGACACTGAGGAAAAACTATACAAGCTTCATAAAGGGCTCGTCACAAAATGCAATCACTTCTAGATGCACACCCACACACACACACACACACACACACACACACACACACACACAGACAGAGACAGAGACAGAGAGAGAGAGAGAGAGAGAGAGAGAGAGAGAGAGAGAAATTACAAACATCACCAAAATAGGCCAATCGAGATAAACGAAGAGGAGGAGAGGGAGAGATAAGTCACGAAAAACATTTAATCTACATAGACACACAAAAAAAAGTAAAAAAAAAAAAAAAGCGCACTCCTGTACCCCAAAACCAGCAAAGAGGTCACACTAAAGCTGCATCATGACCCTGCACTCAATGCCCCACAAGGGAACCGAGCACCGTGGCGCGCGCTCCCCCCGGGAGTGAAAACCAGAGTTATGACGCCACCAACAAATAACCACTAACAAAACATATCACGCGTGTCTCCTGGCGGCAAGCTATCCACTTTATTACACTACGATGGAAATGTATAGTTGTGGTGGTACTGGAGCTAACTGGAGTTTAAAATGATCGCAGTAGGAATTTAGGATATAGTAGAATAGTAGCGGGAGAGTGTGAGAGTGCGTGCGTGAGTGCGTGGACAGCCTATTTGTTTTTCTTTACCATAGCGGCGTGTAGTAGAGCGGAAAAATGGGTCGCAGTAGTAATGGGGACGTGTTTGCTTTTGTGTGTGTGTGTGTGTGTGTGTGTGTGTGTGTGTGTGTGTGTGTGTGTGTGTGTGTGTGTGTGTGTGTGTGTGTGTTTCATTTCATGTTTTTGTATTCGAACATTTGAGGGTTTTTTCTGTTGTTGTATTCTGAACTTAGTACTTTTTTACTTTTTTTTCAGTTTATTTACTTATCTTTTATTTTATTGATTTTTTTTTATTATTATTCTATAGTGAATGGAGAAAGATTACTGGTAAGATTGATATTTTCTTAGTTCTACCGATATCTTTTGGGTGTATTTGAACGTAATTATCATCATTTTGGTGTGTGTGTGTGTGTGTGTGTGTGTGTGTGTGTGTGCATTTTGCTTTGTTATTATATTCCAAACTCAGATGATTTTCTTACATTATTCTGGGGGCAAGATTATGAAAAAAAGAGCGAACGGAGAGACTTTAGTGATTAGATTGACTCATTTTCTTATTACTACTCTTATCTTTGAGCATATTTGAATGTTAATAGTAATGTTTGGCCAGCTCTCCATGGAGTGTTTGGGTGATAGTTGTGTTGTTGTTGTTATTGTTGTTTTTGTTGTTGTTGTGTCACTGTTCAGTAAATAATAAGTGAGTGTTATTACGTGAGCTTGAAAGATAGATGCTGGACATTTTAATTATAGATCAGTATATAATTTATCTATTTATCTGTTAATCTTTCTCTCAGTCTATCTACCTACCGATCTAGATACATATCACCTATCCTCTATCGATCGATCTATCTTTCAGTCAATTTATCTACGTACTTATCCATCTATCTATCCATCTCACTTTCAATCAGTTTATCTACATCTATCAACACATCTATTCACAAGGAAATTATACGATTACGTTAAGAAAATCACCTTCAAACGGAATCTGAAATTTTTTTAAAGTAAAAAAAAATTACTGACCTGGAAGTAAGAAGAAAAACTATTAGCGAGAATGTGACAATGCAACGAACGAAATGACGCAATATACTGACACTCTGGTATGTAGGCTGGCGGGTTGGCGGGGCCTCTAAGTGGGGAAAAAATGAGGCGGCAAGGCAGAATAAAAGGGGTGAAAGGAAAATCTGAAAAATTCGTGCGCGTGAGTAAATTGGTCTAAACGACAGCAGGTGATCTGACGAGCTTCGGAGAGAGAACCTTGTCCTACTTCCCGTTAAGAGAGGAATGGATGACGCTCGTGAAAGTGCTGGTGGTGGTGATGATCGTGGTGGTGGGTGGGGATGGAAATGATAATAGTAATGGTAATGGTGGAGATGATAATGTTAATGATGATGATGATGATGATGATGATGATGATGATGATGATGATGATGATGATGATGATGATGATGATGATGATGATGATGGATACATTTCCTGCCAGTCTATTACGACCGAGACAGAGAGAGAGAGAGAGAGAGAGAGAGAGAGAGAGAGAGAGAGAGAGAGAGAGAGAGAGAGAGAGAGAATATCAGATTAGAAACTTTCGTACATTTTCTATTGTTTACATTACATTTCAACTACTTTCACGTTCCTATCATCTCTCATTACTTACGGCTTGCTAACATCCAGTCTCATGTAGCCTACGCTCTTCTTCCTCCTCCTCCTCCTCCTCCTCCTCCTCCTCCTCCTCCTCCTCCTCCTCATGGACCTTTACTATCCAATATCTCTCAGTTTAGATTAGATTGTGTAATTTTTCACAAACCTCTTATTCCTCCTCCTCCTCCTCCTCCTCCTCCTCCTCCTCCTCCTCCTCCTCCTCCTCCTCCTCCTCCTCCTCCTCCTCCTCTTCTTCCTGGCTTCTTCTCTATCCTTTTTCTCATACATTTCTCATCATCATCCCTTTCCTTCTTCCACTTACATTCTCTTCTTTCTTTCCTCCTTTTCTTCTATCACCCAAGCCTCTCCCCTTCCTCCGTCCCCCACCTCCCACCCACCACAACGCGGCCTGGGAGGCACCAAGCCGTGGCACTGCCTCCACCTAACACGTCAGCTGAGAAAGTTACCCAGCTGGAATAAAGGCCGAGAAAAGAAAATGGAATCCCATATACTTTATTTCCCTGCTCTCTCTCTCTCTCTCTCTCTCTCTCTCTCTCTCTCTCTCTCTCTCTCTCTCTCTCTCTCTCTCTCTCTCTCTCTACAACAACTACTACTACTACTGCTGCTGCTATTACTGCTACTATTACTGCTACTACTACTATTACTACTACTACTACTACTAACAATAATAATAATAATAATAATAATAATAATAATAATAATAATAATAATAATAATAATACCTCCTGGTGTAGGTAAAGAGGGACCTGATCCTGACAGAGTCCATTAAGTGGCATAGGGTATATGAGGGTGACGAAGCAAAATTCTCAGGATCAACAATCAAGATAAAACAAGAAAAAACTAGTTCAAGCTTGGAAAGTCAGATTTAAGAAAGAGATAGGAAGGAATTGGTTCTCAAATATAGAGGTAGATGAATGGAAGGGGCCTAGAAATCTGGTTGTTAGTGCTGAGTCATTAGGAAGCTTTAAAAGAAGATAAGACAAATTTATGAACGGGGATAATGATGATAGGTGGAAAAAGGTGGGTATTGGGACTGTCACACGTAGGCCTGATGGCTTGTTGCAGCTTCCCTTATTACTACTAATTACTTATTACTACTAATGTACTATCACTACTACTACCACTACTACTACTACTAGTAGTAGTAATAGTAGTAGTAGTGTACCTATTCCACAAGTAATATCACCCTTATTTCATATATAATACTGCAAAATCTCTCCTCACATCACTCATAAGACTAAACTCGTATTTCACCACCTTTCACCTTCGTCACCATCACCACCACCACCACTACTTTCCTTTACTCTTCCCTTCCCACATCTTCCTGCCAACACCACCTCCTTTCCCCTGAGTGTCCCGCGCCTCACGCTCCAGCACCCAGCTTACCAATAAAGCGCCCACCACAGTACCTCGACCAGCACACGCCGCGTCCCGACTCCTCCGCATCCAGGTTTCAAGACGTGTGGGCGGGAATGCTTGGAGGATATAGAGAGAGATAAAGAAAAGAAAGTGGAGTGGGAGAGGAGGGTGAAATCTAGGAGGCAAGGCTAATGGCAGGTAAATGGAGTAGATCGCGTGATAAATAAGAGGGTGAGAGGTGAGGAGATGCTGGTCCACGATGCTGCGAGAGATGGAGTGAGAGGAGGAGGAGGAGGATGTGTGTGTGTGTGTGTGTGTGTGTGTGTGTGTGTGTGTGTGTGTGTGTGTGTGTGTGTAAACCTGAGGCTGTATTCTCAAGCGTTTCTCCGTCTCATGTCAGCCATTTTTAACATGCTCAAGTAGAAATCATAAGGATTTTCAAGGATGTCTTCACGATGATAGTGACAGTTTGACAAGTATTCTGTAACACCAACGGGAGTAAAAAAAAAAACACCAATGAGAACACGAATTATCTGTGGCCTTGGAAAATCTCCCCTAGGAGAGAGAGAGAGAGAGAGAGAGAGAGAGAGAGAGAGAGAGAGAGAGAGAGAGAGAGAGAGAGAGAGAGAGAGAGAGAGAGAAAAATTTCAAAATACATCGCCCAGTTGACAGTGTGGGTGGGGAAAACTGACCTGTGTGTGTGTGTAGGAGTGTGTGTGTATGTGTGCGTGTGTGTGTTTGTGTGTGTGTGTGTGTGTGTAGGAGTGTGTGTGTATGTGTGCGTGTGTGTGTTTGTGTGTGTGTAGGAGTGGGTGGGCGTGTGTGCGCGCAGTACTGCGTAGGAGAGGAAGGTCGGTGGAGACGGAGAGCAGTGGAGAGAGAGAGAGAGAGAGAGAGAGAGAGAGAGAGAGAGAGAGAGAGAGAGAGAGAGAGAGAGAGAGAGAGAGAGAGAGAGAGAGGAAAGGCAGGGAGGGGAGGGGAGGGTAGGGGACGGGCCAGTGGAGAGAATGGGAAAAAGGAGAAGAGAAAGGGCTGCTGCTGAAATTCGTTTATATAAAATAGACTCAAGAATATTATGGAAATTATAAAAACAGGAATAGGAACGAGAAGCGGGGGAGAGAGAAGAGAGAGAGAGAGAGAGAGAGAGAGAGAGAGAGAGAGAGAGAGAGAGAGAGAGAGAGAGAGAGAGAGAGAGAGAGAGAGAGAGAGAGACGAACAATCACAGGACAGATAGACAGACACACAAAGAAGGAACAGACAGACATGAAGGAGCCAGTAAGCAAGTAAACAAACACACAAACAAGCAGATAGATGATACCGAACTAAGTACAAAATACAATAGGGAAAAAAAAAATATCATACCTACTCATTAAACAAGAGCTAGAAGAAAAAAGAAATGAAAACCATTCAATTATTTTATCAACCAGCAGTCTGATAAATTGAGAACTGAAAATTACTAACAGTATAGATTACAAATAGCAAATAGAGAACAGTAATAATAATAACAACAACAACAACAAGGCAAGGCACCACTTTCACCAGATTACATTAAAGACAAAAAAAAAAAACACCTGAAATACTACACGGCTCCGTGGAAACACACTCGTAACTGTTTCAATTTAGGAGAATTTATACGATGAAGTCAGTCAATAGGTTTGGGAGCACGTCGAGAGGGTTCATGATCCTCCTTCCAAGTACCATCCATCTATGACCCCCTTACTCCCTATCACTAATCCCCTTTTCAGCATTTTAACCTTATTTTTATACCCTGCACTCATTACCCTCCTCACCTGATACCCCCCGAAGCTAGGTCCTCATCATCTCACGCCGCCGTCCTCTCACTCCTGCCTCCCACTCTCTCCGGGTTTCCTTTTCCTCACTGTCAGCCTCCCACGCGCCCCTGTACCGGATTGCCTCCTTTCCTTCTCTCTATCTGCCCCTCTCACACCAACCGGAGGCCCGTATTCTGAAACGCTTTGCTCTCACATCACGACTATTTTCGAAGGTCACAAAGAGGATTTGCCGATTTCTCATGAGTGTTTCTTCTATTAGTAATGTAGATATCTTCGTCAATTTGCCACTACAGTCGTTAAAAACACTTAAAAACACGGGTAAGTTCAACTATAGTCTTTTGAAATTAGTCGGTGTGAAATGCAGAACCGTTTTAGAATTATATTTATCCTCCACCACCACCACCACCACCACCACTAGATTTCTCTCATACTAGCCTTTCCTTCCTTCACTACCTGCGCCTTCACACACATCTCTATTATCCTCTACTTTCTAACTCCAGCCTCCTTCACTTCTATCCTTCCTCAACAACAAAGAAATTCCTGACATTTTCAAACACAAATTCACAGTCTCAGCTACATACAGATCCACAGACGTACTTCCGGCCACAGAAACACGCATTGACAGTTAGACGAAGACTATGAGGCACTAATAGACACAAAGACAGTCTCGCAGCCTCAAGCACAAAGACAATGGCACTTTCAGACGCCGACTAACTTGTTCCCCTGTGTGTGTTATCTTCTGTGCCTCGGGAGATCTAATACACTAAAGTCTTTGTTAGATGGAGAATAGGACATAAGGATACTCTCTCTCTCTCTCTCTCTCTCTCTCTCTCTCTCTCTCTCTCTCTCTCTCTCTCTCTCTCTCTCTCTCTCTCAGATGACAGAGGACCTCATCATAACTTCCGCACTTAATAAATACTCCTGTTCTGCCTCTTCCCCCTCGTGCATGGAGAGATATTGCCGCCGCCGCCACCTCAAGCCGTAAATCAAACAGCGACGTGTCCACCCAAAATTTACTGCCAATAAATCACAAAAAACAACCCCCTGAAAAAATGTATGCGTGATAACTTCCGCCCAAGAATGTTCGTAGTTAATGGAGTGTATTTTAAGATCTTCGGCAGCTTTTAAAATGTAACAGTAGTAGTATTTCCAGTGAGTTATAGACGTATATACAGACTTTACTGGCAATACAGCGGAAGGCAATAACACTCCCCAAATGAACTACGAGTATGTGCCAAAGCTTAGAAAAAAAAAAAAATATGTTCAGTTAATGGGTATATATACTCCAAGATTCTATTGGGGTCTTTACGTAATAATACCGGAACTGTAAATCATTGACAGAAGTGTTCCTTGATGCTTTACTACCAATAAAACACAAAAAAAAAGTCGCCCCCTCCCCCCCTGCCCCGTCCCAGCAAGAGAATAATAAGTGTTATCAGCTTCCCCTCGAGAATGTTCACAGGTCATCGAGTCACCGGGATAATGTAGCATTTAACCCTTTCACTAATAAATACAACTATCAAGCTTCATAAAACCACCATCATCATTCAGTAAGCAGAGATAAAACAGCGGCGGATAAGAAATTAGAGATCATTTTAGCGTTATCACCACGACATACGTAATATTAAACTTAACATAAACTTCTAAGGGAACACAGAACTGAATTAAACCTACATATACTTAACCTTTTCATAAAACCACCAGTCGTTAGTCAGAAAACAGTAAACGGAGACATGATAACAGTGGATGACAAGCTAGATAAAATCTTAACGCCGTTACCACGACAAATATCATCTTGAACTTAACACAAACTTCTAATGGTACATGGAATTAAATTAAACCTAAATGGCGGTACTGAAAGGCTTTAAAAACGATGTGCGACTCGAAAACCGTACGCATGTCAATTTGGGGACTAAGGAAGAAAAACCAGACTGAGGAGGAGGAGGTCTGGCCACGTGCTGAGGAGAAATGAGGACTAAGGAGGATGTCGGAAATAAACCCAACCAGGCAAGAGCAAAAGAGGAGGACCAATGAGAAGGTTTATGAATGCAATGAAGAACGACATGTGGGTGATGAGTGTAACAGGAATGAGGAACACGCAGGAAGGAGGAAGCTGGATATAAACCCAACCAGTCAAGAAGAGAAAAGGACAGAAGAGGTTTTATGATACGGTGAAGAAAGAAGAAAGAAAGAAGAGTGATGGGTGTAACAATAAAAAAAAAACGTGCAAGGGAGATATGAGGAATACGTAGAAAGGAGGATGCAAGAGGAAAAGAGGAGAACCAAAGAGAAGATTTATGGATGCGTTAAGAGGAAAAACATGAAGATGATGAGTGTGAAACTAAACTTAAGAGAACGAAGGTGAAAATACGTAATCCAAAGTGGCGAGATCTAACTGGGGAAGGAGAAAACAGACGGTTACTAATAATATCAATCTCTGCAAGTGTTCAGTGCGCCGAAAACAACAACAACAAAAAAGTAAACAAATTAACAGAACTTCCAAGAAAATACTGAGTCACCAAAACGTATTTAAGATTCTACGCCGGTTTTAAAAGATAACGCTTGGATGCACCTGGATATTCGTAATCGCTGCCGTTATCTTTATTTTAACAGCTCACCACCTGGAAGCCCGGAGCCGCGCGCGAGGCACGATGAGCGGCAGCAATGGGGGAAAAGTAAGCGCTGGTGAAATATATGTAATAGTTAAGCGGAATCCTTTACTATAAGTGTGCCGTTATGACTTCTGTGAACGTTGAGAGAGAGAGAGAGAGAGAGAGAGAGAGAGAGAGAGAGAGAGAGAGAGAGAGAGAGAGAGAGAATTAGACAGAGCCATCAATAAAGGTATACTTATGGATAAATAGACACACACACTGACAAGTAAATACCAGACAGACAAAACGGTCAGACAGAAAGACAAGCACACACATACACACACACACACACACACACACACACACACGAGGGGGAACTAAACTCGATCTAATGAAGTAAATTTGATTCGATGTATCTTTTTTTTTTTTTATCCTCTATCTTGTTTCGTTTAATAAAATAAAGCACCAAGACAAAGGAAGCACCTCCAACCCTTTCTGCGCGCCACAAAAAAAAAAAACCCGCACCTTAATTCTTCACTCGGGCGTCACAGGAACAAATTAGGAGCACTATAAATATGCGATGCGAGTTTCAATTATTCAGCCTCGGGAAGGTTATAAGAAGAATTGAGATAGCTCACATACACACACACACACACACACAGTTAATATTGTGAGGGGAACAATTCAACAAAATATATATTCTCAATAAAGACGCCGCTATGAAATGTGACTGTGTGTGTGTGTGTGTGTGTGTGTGTGTGTGTGTGTGTGCGCGCATATGTATGTATGTATGTGTGTGTGTGTGTGTGTGTGTGTGTGTGTGCGCATATGTGTGTGTGTGTGTGTGTGTGTGTGTGTGTGTGTGTGTGTGTACCAATTTACCTGTGTGTGTGTGTGTGTGTGTGTGTGTGTGTGTGTGTGTGTACCAATTTACCTATAATGATTTGTACGACTCGATATTTTTTTTTATATTAACTCTCTCTCTCTCTCTCTCTCTCTCTCTCTCTCTCTCTCTCTCTCTCTCTCTCTCTCTCTCTCTCTCTCTTCATGCTACATTTCTTCAAATTAAACAGCTTAGCTTACCACAAAAACGATCGCAAGGTCATAAAGGGTCAACAAACCTATTAATATAAGCTGTCCCTCCCTCATCCTCCCTGGTGTTTCTCTTCGCCCCTCCCACCCATTCCCTGCAAATGACCACCATTCCGTTCCTTTCTCCTCCCGTTCCCTGCCACTCCACTTCGATACTTCTCTATCCCTCTTGATTTTTTTTTTTCCCCCTTCCCATCAAGAGCCGTGCGAAAAAAAAAAAAGTCACTACCAGCTTTTCTTTATCCTTTCTGTTCTTTCCTTATATACAAGAATCCCGCGGTGTTTCCTGCTATAGTGCGGTTCCTTCTCCTTCTCATTCTCTCTCTATATCTGGACCGTGATGTCTTCCTACTCCTTGGACGGCCAGGTACAGTTTGTTTTAGCCGCGTCTTCGTCTTCTCGTGGCTTAAGGCGTCCAAGTATTCATCCCGGGAAGACACACACACACACACACACACACACACACACACACACACACACACACACACACAATGGCCATCTGTCGTTCCTCCTGAGATCTTTTCCAGGAACGGTACCATTGTAATTTTATGGTGTGTATAAAGATAGATACATTGAGAAATGGATGGTTAGATACTTGGGAAGGTAGAGACTTAGATAGATATGGATAGATCGATAAAATAGATAGATAAATAGAAAGACAAATAAATAGATGGTTAAATGAATAACTAAATGGAAAAGATAAACAACATTGATTGATTGATTAATAGATCATTATTCTAATAGACATTTGAGATTTAAGGGTATTACACTTTTTTTTCAATGTTTTCTTACACAAGTTTTCAATATGTCGATTGTACATATTCGTATTTCCCCAAACAGTTTATGCAGACTTCGTTATTGTCAAAGACAGGGTGAGCTAGGACCGCCGTATCAGGTAGCGACAAACACGTGCACACAGAGATAAAGCTACAAAATAGAGGTACAAGAAAAACAGTAAGGAGGAGGTAACAAAGAAAGAATTACAGAAATATACGGGAATTCACAGCTACCAAGCGGTGCAATCAACTCTTCTGTATATGTGCACACAGCGAAGCAGTAACACCTCTTGAACAAAACGACAATGCTGAGTATTCTTGCCAGGTTCTCAGGCCGGCAGCAACAGCGTCCCTGCACCACACCGCCTCGCCTCGCCTTGCCTCTCGGGGGAAGTGATTAGCTCGGGCAGCAGACAGAGAAAAAAAATCTAAAGGCTCCTTCACGTTCCATTTCAGCGAGGCTCTCACTCGATGGGGAAGGATATCTAGAGGCCTGAAAGAAGGGGGATGCGGGTAGAGGCGGATGGAGGGGCGGGTAGAGGCGGTGGATGGAGGGCGGATGAGGGGCGAGCCTTTCATCCGAAGCCCTGACGGTGCAGTGACTCCCTTTTATGGGGGTGACGTGTGCAGTGGACGAGGACAAGGATGACAAGAATGGCAGGGAGGACGACGACGACACCCACACGAAAGACGCTCCTCCTGAGAACTCGTTATCGTGGGAGTGAGAGAGTGGAGCGCTGGGTGGAAGAAAACACTCGCGTGGGGCGGTAATTTGCATATATCAATACTTGGAAGCTTCTCGTCAAAGATGCGTCGTTAGATAAATGTGACGGATCTTCTTTCCACTTTAATACGATATATGTTCTTTTCGTGACGCGTCGGTGTGTGATGTAGAAGAATATAAAAGATGAATGCGTGTGTGAGCGAGTTCTTTGCCAGGGAGTCCAAGAAGGGAAGAGGGAGGGAAGAAGGGAAGGAATGCCAGGATGACGGAGTATGAATGTAACTGAAGTGAAGGAGTGCATAAAGTAATGGATGAAAAGGAAGTAAAGGAGGCTGAGTGACGAGTTAGACGCACCAAAGAAAGGAATAGAAGGAGGAGACCGAGAGAAGGGAACAAGGAAGTGTGGTCGGGAAGGGAGAAAGAGACAGGGGGAGAAAACATGGGTAGAATGACTGGAAAGGAAGAAAGTGAGGCAGAAAGGGAGAAGGCAACATGGAAGGATTAGAAGGACGGATAGGAAAGCAGAAAAGGGAGAAAGCTACGTGGAAGAAAGTATTTGAAAGGGAGAGAAAGGAAGACAAAATAGGCGGCGGCATGGAGGCATGGACTGGAAAGAGAGGGAAAGAAAAAAAATAGGAAAAAATAAAATTGAAGAATGGACTGGAAAAGAAGAGGAGGAAGCAAAACGAAAAGAAGAATTAAAACACGATCGAAAAGGGAAGGATGGACAAAGAATGAAAGAAGGCAACATTGAAGGATTGAAAAGAGAGAAAGAAGCAAAAAGGGAGACAAGAAAAACATGGAAAAAGGGAGAAAGAAAGTAACATGGATAGAAGGATTGGAAAGGGAAAGATGGAGACAAAAAAAGAGAAAAAGTAAGATAGACGAGACTGAAAAGGGAGACAGCAACATGGATGGAAGGACTGGAAAGGAAGGGAGAGATAGGGAGGCAAAAAAGGGGAGAGGACCACGCGGAAGGAAGGAGGGAGGGAAGGTTAAAGTTGGGCAGCAAGTCAGAATGTTTACACGTGGCTCGCTCAGTCCTCAGAGGCAGCGGCCAGGCCCAGCAAAGCGTGATGGACGCAGCAAAGCAGATCTCAAAACACCCCAGAGCACCCTTACGCCCCTCACTCCCCTCTGACCCGTCACCCCATCACCCCATCACCTTTCTTGGCCTCATTCCTCCCTGCTGGCTGCCTAACCCCTGCTCCCTGCCCCCTGCCTGATCCCTGCTCCATGCCCCCTGCAACCCACTCCCTGTTCCTCGACGCAAGGAGTTCATCGACAAACTTTGCCTCAAGCATCAAAGGATCCATTGTAGGAAAGTCACGCTGTCCTGCTGTCACCCATTCATTCCTCCTCCTCCTCCTCCTCCTCCTCCTTTTTCATTTCTTTCTTTATTCTATCCCTTCTTCACTTCCACCTCATTTTTTTTTTCATTTCCACAGGCTCTTCATCCGCCGCCACCTCCTCTTCCTCTTCCTTTTCCTTGTTTCATTTCCTTTCTTCTTTCTAACTCCCTTCCTTTCCATCTATCTACCTCTATAAACTCTCCTCCTCCTCCTCTTCCTCCTACTACTCTTCTGTATTCCTACATCACAATAACACCTACCTACAAAAATCATCAAGGGAGAGGGGGGGCTCCTTAACGACACCAGCCAGGGAAGGGAAGAATATAATAACAGACAACATTCACTCCCTGCTGAAGAAGAAGAAGCCTCTCCAGCGCTAATAAGAAACTCGAGTGTTCTCCCGAGGGCAAAGTTCAAACTCAAGGCAAAAATACAGCGTGGGAGGAATGGGAGTGGGTGTAACTTGTGGGCAACCCCCTGAATAGCAATGCCTCGTACCTCGCCTTTGTTGCCTTATCAGTAGTGGAAAAAAGACTGCCCGTGAGGCGCTATCAGTAATGGAAAGCAGGGTTTGGATTAACATATCTCGTCTGAATGATTAGGATTAGGTCTCCAGACACGTATTTTGCTATTGTGGATGATATTTTTCTTCTACTTTTCTTTAGAGACTGAGGACTGGCACCTTAATGAGCCTTTCTTCCCCCCCGCCCCCCGTTATTTTTGTTGCCCTAGGTCATTGCTCCTCTTACGCACAAAAAAAAAAAGAGCATGTTTGGAAGCGCATACCATAAACTTTCCCGAGGTCAGTTTCTCCCACGAATATTTCAACCGTGAGATTAAAAAGAAAGGTATTTTAATTTTGTGTGTTATTATGTTATGTTAGGTTAGGCAGGTTGAGAGGACTTATCGTGGAGGAAATTATTTGGCGTGGAAACTTCACGTAGGATTCTTGGTAGCTGGGAATTCACAAGAAAAAGGAGCACAAAGCGAAGGGAGCAGAAATGAAAAAGAAAAAAAAAACAAGAATAAATACAAGGGTAGGACGAGGAAATAAAGAAATATGTAAAAGGAGATAATGAACCAGCAAATGAAAATAATAATAATAATAATAATAATAATAATAATAATAATAATAATAATAATAATAATAATAAAAGATATGAAAGGAATAGAAAGAGGAGGAGGCTAAGAAGATAAAGGAAGAGGAGGACGAGGAGGAGAAGATAAAGGAAATATATATAGAAGCAGCTACAAAGAGAAGAAAGAAAGGAAGGATTGACGTCAAAGAGTGTGTGTGCATCCAGATCGAGGGCAAGAAAGCAGTGCAGGGAGTCACACATTCACAAGTCCCGGGTAATGACAGTCAGGTCCTCCATCTTCCTCGCCCAGTGTGAAGAAATGTAGAGAGAGAGAGAGAGAGAAAGAGAGAGAGAGAGAGCAGCGCCCCCAGTGACACTCCTTTTTTGTCCCATCTAACGTCAGGAAGTGAGAGAGAGAGAGAGAGAGAGAGAGAGAGAGAGAGAGAGAGAGAGAGAGAGAGAGAGAGAGAGAGAGCAGTGCCCGCAGTGAGAGGGCGTAAGGAGCAGCAGAGTATGAATGTGCAACGGAGAGTGCAGCGCCCCTAGCGATATCCAGAGAAACATAACCACATACAAAGTCAGTGAACGAGCCCTGATCCTAGTGACGCCCTGAGGTGCTTGACCCTACAGGGAAGAGATCAGTGTCCCTAGAGACATGTGGAGGTGCTTGATCCTACACAAACACAACGAGAGATCAGTGTCCCTAGTAACGCCCACCGGTACTTAATTCTACACAAACCCAGCGATTGAGTAATGATCCTAGTCACGCCTAAAGGTACTATTCGAGTTCAGGGAGAAGTCAGTGCCCCTAGTGAGGAAATGCAAGGGAGACATCACTGCCCTTAGAGATACGTACTTGGACCTACACAAAACCAGCAAAGATATGAGGGCCCCTAGCGAGATCCTTACTGCTATACAAACCCAGTGACGTGTTGGCGTTCGGGAAGGAGGCAAGGGAGTAGCATTCACGTTACTGAGACTAAAGTACCTAGCGATGCAGAGAGTTCGTGTGTGCATAGACTAACCAACACATCAACACACACACACACACTCCCCTATATGAACACCCCCCTAACATTACCTCATACAAACGGACGACTAAACATAATCACCCGTGTTCCCAGAGGCATCGAGTAAAACGAGGCTATATTGTTGGAAGAGCAGGAAGGGGAGCTACCGCCGCGTGTCAGAGTAATGAGGGTTTTTATCACGGCTTGAGATGCTCCACAGATTAGCCTCATTTCGAGATGCTGGCTCTTGTGTTGGATGTCTCCCCTTGCTGTCTACGAAAACTTAGCTCAATTTCGCTCCTATTCAGCCACGTGCTCCTCCCGTCCACACCTCAAAGTCTTCCTCATTTTGGTGTCCCTTTCAGAGCAATGGGAGGTGTCAATGGAGAGTGCCAGTGAGAGGACGGAGAGGAGAGGGGCGATACGTAAAAGAGGCGCGAAAGGAGGAAGGAAATGGGACACGAAATGGTGTGTGAGAGAGAGAGAGAGAGAGAGAGAGAGAGAGAGAGAGAGAGAGAGAGAGAGAGAGAGAGAGAGAGGGGGGGGGGGGGGTTGAGAGTAACGGAAAGTGAGTGACAAGGAGACGGTAAGAGAGAGAGAGAGAGAGAGAGAGAGAGAGAGAGAGAGAGAGAGAGAGAGAGAGAGAGAGAGAGAGAGAGAGAGAGAGAGAGAGAGAGTGAGAGAGAGAGAGACATAACACGCAATCTATTTATCTATTTTAGCTATTTATTAATTTAACTATTTATTTGTCTATTTAGCTATTTATTTGTTACGTGTTTCATTAATTTCCATCACGAGTGGTAGCTTATCTTAACGACACCTAATTCTCAATTGTTCTAATTTAATTGTACTTTTTTTTTCAGTGTTATGGCTACCAACATCAATAAACCATTCATTAGTAGTAGAAGTAGTAGTAGTAGTAGTATCATTATTATTATTATTATTATTATTATTATTATTATTATTATTATTATTATTACTATTATTATTATTATTATTATTATTATTATTACACACACACACACACAAAGGAAAAAGAGATCCCCCCAAAAAAAGAATAAGAAAACACAACGAAAATAGAAGACAAACAGAGAGAGAGAGAAAAAAAAAGGAGGCAGACAAGGAGAACAGGCAGGCAAAGAGAGAGAGAGAGAGAGAGAGAGAGAGAGAGAGAGAGAGAGAGAGAGAGAGAGAGAGAGAGAGAGAGAGAGAGAGAGAGAGAGAGACATGATACAAAGGACGAACAGGAAAGGATAATGAGAGGGCGAAAAAGAAAAATGAAGGAACAAAAATTTACGCGTGATATTTCCCAACACCACCTTCCCTAACCAACCACCCCAGCCCAGCCCAGCCCAGCCCTGCCCTGCCCAGCCCAGCCCTGCCCTGCGTCCATCCCTGCCCTGCGTCCATCCCTCCACCTTTCTGAGAAGTTCCAAACGGCCCAACTAATCATGTGGGTGAAACATCTGGGGCGCGCATGACATGACCCGCAGCGGAAAGTGAATGAGGACGCCACAGTTTGGGGACATTTTCTGGCCAGACCGGACCGAACAGCGTGGAGGGGGAAGAGGAGAGGGAGGAGTGGGACGAGAGGGCAGAGACAGGGGAGAGGGGAGAGAAGTAGCGTGCGCTGTGGGCCGATAAACGCGCAAGGCAACGTCGACACTTCCAGGAAAGGAAGTCGGGGGAAAACAGCAGATTTCAACGCCATTACTTAAGCGCGTGTTGGAGGGAACGTAATCGCTTACCAGGGAAAGTCTACTGCATCTAGGAAGGGAAGGGAAGTCACTCACCCACTCACTGCCCACGCGGAAGTGTGTGCCTGTGTCTGTCTGTGTATGGAACAATTCGCTACTCAATGGAAAAGAAAAGTGAATTTATAGAATCACGCCCGTGTCACTTCAGGGAACGAGACTTTTCTTTCTTATTCTTGTCGAGTTAGTAAAGATTATATACTTCACTGTTATACACGTAATTACCGCCGCAGTTCATATCATATAGCGTAAAAGCCAAGTGTCCACAACCACCTTACTGACTGTGAAACAAAAACATCACCACTGCGGCGGAATTTAAGACTACTCTTCCAAAATTGATAATACGATGTTTCTTGACCCCCCCCTCAAAAAAATAAATAAATAAATAGTTTCTTCTACCAAAATGAGACACGTTAATTCTCACACACACACACACACACACACACACCACTTACTACACATACGCATAATTACATAGAAACATACCTACATTAATTTACACTTACATACATATACATAAAAAAAAATCATGGAAATCAACACAAACAAAAAAAAATGAAAAGGAAGGAAGTTTTTTTTTTTTCATTTCTCTCTCCCTCGTATACATACAAGCGACAGGTAAACAGAAAGCGATAGACACAAAGAAAGCAATATAAAAGGAGGAGGAAGGAAAGAGAATAACAATGAGGTGAAAGAAGAGATGACAAAAGTGTTGCAGCACCACGAGATATTAAAACGCTGCGCAAAGGGAAAAAACAGGGGAAGAAAAAAAAGAGGTAAAAAAGGCCACACTCTTAATACAAAGGATGACGGGAACTGAAGGGAAGACGAGAAAATGAAGAGAATACATAAAAAGTTGGCAATTAAACAACGAGAGAAATAATAAAGGCAGATATGAAAAAGAGAAGAAGAAGAATAGGTGAAAGGTGGCAATCAGGCAATAAATAAGATAAAAGAATATAAAAGAAGAAAGAGGTCAAGGCGGAGGAGATATAGGAGGAAAGGAAAGGAAATGAGCTAAGGAGAAGAAAGAAAAGAAAATAAAGGAAAACGAGGGAGGAAAGGCAAGAAATGTAAACAAGGTGACAAATAAATATTAAAACAATTGTAGTAAAAGTAAAATATGGAAGGAAAAGGAGAAAGGAGAGGAGAAAGGGGTTAAGTGATGAACATGAGGAAGAAGACAGATGAAGATGAGAAGATAGAAAAGAAGCAAAAGAATGTGCCATAGATGATCAACAAGCAATAAAGATGATGACATGAAAAGGAGGACGAAGTGAAAGAAGAGGAAGAAATGAAGATAAAGGAACATAAGAACGGAGAAACAATAAAAGAAAAACAGGGCATTAAAGCAGAGAAATAAGTAAAAGGAGATAATGATAAAGCGCTAAAAGCCACAATAAAACAAGGTACGAAAGGGATAGAAGAAGAACGAAGCGAAGAAAACAGAGCAGGAGAAAGAAGAGATGAAAGAATGCGGCTGGAAGAACAAAGAAAAAGGAAAAAAAAGAAAAGCAAAGACGTAAAAGGGAGAAAAAAATAAAAACAGGGAAGGAGAATAAAGACACACGTAAAAGGTGACAAGAAAGCGTTAAATTAAAGTAATAAAACGACACGAAAAGCAAAAAAGAAAAATTAAACGAAGGAAGAGGAGGACGAGAAGGAAGTGACGAAGGAAAAATACAGAAGAAAAAAGGGTAAAAAAGTAAAGGGTAGTAAAAAGGAAGAAAGTATAAACCCCACTAAACCTACTTCCTCCGTCTTTGATCCCTTTATATTCCTTAATACCCGCCCTTCCCTGCCCTGTCCCGCTCCATCCCGCCCCGCCCAGCCTTGCCCAGCGTTGCCCAGCCCCTCCTCTTCTTCCCCATATCTCACCCACCCGAAGACACAATGCCCTTGCTACGCCGCCACGCCACGCCACGCCGAAAGCCGCTGTACAGAAGGAAACACCAAGGAAGAACTTGCAGAAGAAGACTTGTTGGCCCTTACGAGGTGATAAGCAACATTATGTAATCTATAAGTGAGAAATGTAGGATGATTGTGGAGATGAAGGCTCCCCGTCGCAGCTTTTATTTATTTTTTTTTTTACTCTACTTTCAGCTAAAACTACGAGAATCCTTATTTCGCTTCAGTATTCTGTTAATAAGAACATTGGAATAAAAGAAAATAATGAAAAATTCCTGTTTTTTTTTGTGTTTTTTTTTTTCCACCTATCATCCTCATCCATAAACATGTCTAATCTTCTTTTAAAGCTCCCTAATGACTCAGCGCTAACAACCATATTACTGAGTCCATTCCATTAATCTATCACTGTATCTGAGAACCAATTTCCTCCTACCCCTTTCTTAAATGCAACTTTATCAAATCTGGACCCATTATTTTCTGTCCTATCCTGATCATCGACCCTGAGAATTTTGCTAGCGATACAACAGTTATATCCCTTGTACCATTTAAAGACTTATTTAAAAACTTACATCCGATCATCTTAAGCCTACGTTTGTTCCCTCCCCGTTTTACGTTCCAGCCCTATTCCAGTAAGTTCTAGTATTTTTCCTGTAAATCCTACTCCTGTTCAGCTAATACCACTTTTTTCTTCCACTCTCCATTCCAGTCTCGATCTAACCCATCAATCTAACCCATTCCAATCCTGTTCCTGCTCCGTTCTGACTCTGCTCCAACTTAGTTTCAGTCTATTTCAATTCCCGTTCCAGTCTCGTTTGAATCCATTCCAGTCCAGTTTTTTGTCAGTTCCAATTCTATTCCAGCGCCTTTTCTGTCTTATTTCAACCCTTTTCTCCATTTCTTCCTAGTTTCGATTCGTTTTAGCCCCATTTCGTCCGTTTTAACTATTTTGACCCCCATTTCCGTTCCGTTCCACCTCATTCTGCCCAGTACCGATTTGTTCCGCACGCACTTACTTCCTTTCATCTCGTTCCTCCTCATTCTACCACGTCCAGGCCCTTCCCTCTTCACGTTCCACTCGTTACAGACTCGTTCCATGCCGTTTCCGATAGGTTTTCTCGTTATCCAATCTCATCCCAGTCACTTTCAGCATAGTTTTAATCCTTTCATGCCCCGTTTTCACATTTTTAGTCGTGTTCCAGTCTTTCAAGCATATGTTTTATCCTTTCTAGTCCTGTTCCAGTCTATTTCAGTACAGTTTTCACATATTCAGTCTTGTTCTATTCCATTCCAGCCTAATTTTCACCATTTTTAATCCTCATTCAGCACACTTCGACATAGTTTGTTTGTTTGTTTGTTTGTTTGTTTTTTTTATGCTCCTCGTTCCCGTTGCAGCATATTTATTTTATTTATTTATTTATTTTTTTTTTTTACCCTTTTCAGTCCCGTTCCAGTTCCATCCCAGCCTCGTTTTTACCATTTCCAGCCCCGTCCCAGCCTCGTTTTTAGCCTTCCCGATCCCTTTCAACCCAGCTCCAGCCCGTCCCCAGAGCCTCCGTCCGCCGCACGTGTTACAGGGAAAGACAAATGCCACAGCTCAAACTCTTCCCTCGCTCCCACTTTCTTTTCCTCGTTTTGAAGGAGAGTGATATTACGCAACTCCTCTTAATGGCCTCGAAGACAATATGAGGCCACTACACACACACACACACACACACACACACACACACACACACACACACACACACCCATTTCCTCCCA
>NC_087155.1:32682555-32737555 GCF_035594125.1 Scylla paramamosain | reverse complement strand
GGTTTTAAATACGCATATATTTCCTGAAAAATTTTAAAACTACACAAGATATCTAAATGCGTATATACGTATTAAAGAAGCACACAAGTTGTCTAGATCTTTACACAGTTGCTGAAAAATCTAAAATAAGAAAAAAAGTCTACATGTTTACATAAGAGACTTGGTTACGTACACAAGAGCGGTCTCCGTGTCTACATACTCACTTCAAAACCAACATAATGTTTTATAATCATAGTAACTTGATAACTTCTCTACACCAACATTAACAACAACAACAACAACACAATCAACAACAACACAATCAACAACAACAAGTCAACAACAACAACAGTCAACAACACAATCAACAACAACTAAACAATCAACCAACACACATACACACACATACACACACACACACACACACACACACACAGAAAAACAATAAACGCCCAAAACCCGGAGAAAACAATTCCCTTCTTCAGGATCTCCGCGCCTGGTCTTCCTTGATTTTGACCCAGGGAATTGAATACTAGTGAAAAATAATGAGGGTCGGGAATGGTCAGAGGAGGAGGAGGAGGAGGAGGAGGAGGAGGAGGCCTAGAGGCAGAAGGGGCGGCATCCTCGTAAATAGATGGGCCCCTGTCACTTAGCGGAAATAAATATCAGATTAAGAAACGTAGGGCCATCTGCTGAGGGCGGTGATGGTGGTGGTGGTGGTAGTGGTGGTGGTGGTGGTGGTGGTGGTGGTGGTGGAGGTCGTCGTCCTCGTCTTCTTGTGTGTATGAAGTCGTTGCTCCGAATTACTTTTTCGTTCTTCTTTCGTTCATTCATTCATTCATTCATTCATTCATTGCAGTCTCTCTTACTTCATGAATTTGTTTTAACATTTCCGCTCCTCCTCCTCCTCCTCCTCTTCCTCCAATTACTCCGTCTCATCTCCCATGCGTTCATTCATCTAAGCATCTATTTTTTTTTTTTCTTTATCGTTCTAATAGTTTCTTCTCTTCCTCTTTCCACTACTAATACTGCTTCTGCTTATGTTACTACTACTACTACTACTAATACTAATACTAACAGTACTAACACCACCACCACCACTACTACCACGACCTTCCCTTTAAATACCAGCACCATTTGGGAGGCAGAGAAAGAAGAAAAAATGAGGAGGAGGAGGAGGAGGAGGAAATGGGATAAATAAGGAGGCAGAAAAAATGAGAGGCGGGGTAAAAGGGAGAGTAGAGGGGCAAACGGTGAAGGAAATAAATACATAACATGACGATAGTTTAAGTCAGAGATTGCCTTGAAGAAAAAATGGTTTACCCGGAACTAAATTGAGGAATGAGGAGAGGGGACTGATGAAAAAAATTACCCTGTGCAGAGAGAGAGAGAGAGAGAGAGAGAGAGACAGAGAGAGAGAAATACATACGAGTACATACATACACAAATACAGACAGACAGACAGACAGACAGGAGAAAGAAGGAAAATAAGATAAGAAAGGAAGAGGAACGAAGTTTAGAGGAAAGAATAAGGTAGGAAAATCAAGGAAACAAAGAAAAGGGGAAATGAAAAAAAACAGGAAAAGATGGAAAGAAGAAAAGAAGGAAAATACTACAAAATATTAAGGCAGGATGCAAAAGAAAAAGGTTTAGGACATACGGAGGAGAGAGAGAGAGAGAGAGAGAGAGAGAGAGGAGAGAGAGAGAGAGAGAGAGAGAGAGAGAGAGAGAGAGAGAGAGAGAGAGAGACAGAAGAGAAAGGAATATAAAGCTTCTGACCCATTGCCTTGACTATTTTTCCCTCTTCCTTTTTTCCCCTCTTCTTTTTTCCCCTCTCTTTTTTCCCTCTCCTGCGGCCACACTGGAGGGAGGAGAGGCCATGTTTGCTCTTCCTGTTGTTACCCTCCCCTCCCCTTTACTCCCCTTTTTACCTCCCACTCCCATCACCTCTCTTCCCCTCATTTCCTGCTCTCCCTCCTCTCCATATCTCCCCTTCCTTTCTTTCTCTCTCTCTCTCTCTCTCTCTCTCTCTCTCTCTCTCTCTCTCTCTCTCTCTCTCTCTCTCTCTCTCTTTTTCCAGTTTCTTTTCCTAATTTTGTTCTTTTCCCTTCTAGTCTTTCCTCTTTTTCCGCTTTTCATGCTTCATTTATCTTAGGTTTCATTTTTTCATTTCCATATTTTCATTTTTCCTTCTTTTCCTTAATTCTTATTCTTATTTTTGTATTATTTTTCGTTTTCCCAGTCCCAGTTCAATCTTTCTTCCCGTTCGTTTATTTTTTTTTTTTCTCATTTTCCTTCTATTTACTTCCCAGTTTCCTTTCTCTTCCCTTCCTTTAAAACATTTTCCTTCCTCAGTTCCTTTACTTTTCACTTGCCTTCTCCTTCCTTTTCCTTCCTCTTTTTTCGCTTGTCCTTACTTTTCCTTCCTCTTTATTTCCCCTGCCACTCCCTTTTTACTTCCACATCCTTTCCTGATTACCCCACCCGCTCACCCACACATCCAAAAGAAGCATCGACAAACAGACAAAGATTCGCCATTCATCCCTCGAGCGTTCAGAGCCTAAGTAAAACAAGCCATAGAGCAGAGGAAAGAGTGTATTTACTTTTGACGTACGTGTGTGTGTGTGTGTGTGTGTGTGTGTGAGCTCCTTTTCCCTGCCAAGTAAACGAGTACAAGTATTCATATTTTAAAATACTTCTACGCTGCACGTCCACTGCTTTCAAAGACTCTAGTTGAAGCTGTACGGGTCTTTAAGGGTGTTTGTACGATTCTAAAGACATATTAACATGATTTCTATATTATTAAAAAGAAAAATACACTCGTGAGAACCCGGATTGTCAACTCTGTGGCCTTTGAAAAGAATTGTAGTGAGAGAGCGAAGCGTTTTATGAATACCGGACAAGGAGCCAGCAGGAGGAGGAGCAACAACCCTTTAGTGAGTTAGTGATGACTTTATCATTTTCTCGCTCTATTCCAGCGCGCCACGTTAGTCTACAGTCATTTTCAAGGGAAGGGTTTTTCGCCTTTTCGCCTTAATTGTTCTACTTTTGTATACAGAAGAAAATACCCAAGAAAAGGCCACCCAGATTTCTGTAGTAAAAATTAATGACAAGGAAAAGTTTACTCAAAGTCCAAGGTTGTAAAAATGCTGCTGCCTCTGCTACCCAGCGTTCCATAGTAAAAAAAAAAATAATAAAGACAAGGAAAAGTTTACTCAAAGCCCACGGTTGTAAAAATGCTGCTACCTTCGCTTTCTGTAACGGAAAAAATAACAATAGGGAAAAAGGTTACCTAAACTTCCTTGCTTTGAAAGACGTATCTTTTTATTCCCTTATCAATTTAGCAAAGACCTGTGAATTATTCTTCCTCGTTTACCAATCAAAAAGGAATTTACCAAACTACCTTTAACAGCTATCCAGCCACCACACCAATCCCACACCACCACCCCGCGTCGGCCAAGATTTATGGCAGTACTAACAGAGGCGGCGTGAGCAGCGGAATCCACAGGGAAATGGTGAGGAAAAAGAGGCATCATACCTCCCCTACCTCAACGATTGCTTCATAGCCCCACGCTCCACAAGCCGCGGCGTAGGTGAGGAAACGCACGCAGTAGGAGTAAAGGGAAAATAAATAAGATCCTTGAGGTCACGGGCGAGGGAAAGTGGAACCTGGACTTTAACTTTTAACTTTCTTGTATGTAAAAGCAGTTTCCAAAATTGCATCTTTTCCTTTTCATTTACTTCAAATATTTCCTATTGTATATGAGCAGCTTCTAAGAATGCCAGTTTTATTTTCCATTTGCATGAAAAATTTCCTACCACACAGATACATGTTCTAAACCTATTTTTCTAATTTCCCGTTTGCTTGAAAACTGTCTTGTTATAAATACGTTTCAAAGCTAAATCTCTACATTTCATTGCGAGCAGCCTGAAGACCCTCCTGTTATCACGTACAAGGTTCTCAGCACCAAACAAGTTCCAGGTACCACTACACGAGTTCCAAAAGTTTCATATCACTTCATCACCGCACGACTCTTAATCATCCATCAGCTTGTTAACTTTCTTACAAGTACAATATAGACGTCAAAAGTTTACTGTGTTAAGGAAATTACCTGTCACACCCCAGCCTTATCTGAGTCCATACACGCCCCTGATAAAGACTGCGTTTAATTATGAGTTACGGTAATTTCTCGTCAAACTATACCATATATTTCCCATTTTCCAAAGTAGCTTCCCTTCTTTTCAGTCGTTCCATTTAAACGCTCAGCATCTTACAGCCTTGTGTGATAAGCGTTAAAAGAGTGTACAATAATCAAGACACAATCACTAGTCTATCAGCTTAATTGTTGCAGCTTCTGAATATTACGATTTTCATATCCGTATTGACAACATTCACTACTTCAGCTCATCTTTTATCGTACGTTCCTCTAGATCAAAAAAACAAAACCACATAAGAATGGAAATATTAATACTTCTCTTTGCAAGCCTTCCTCTCGCAGCCTCTGTACGTATATAAACATCTCCCTACTTCCACTCGGTACATTCATTACTTCTGCTAATCTTTCATCTGGCATTGCTCGAGATTAATTACAGAACCACACAAGAATGGAAATATAAATACTCTTTACAATCATTTCTCTCTCAGCCTTTGTACGTATATAAACATATCCCTACTTCTATTCGGTATATTCAAGATTTCTTCTCTCGTGTATCAGTCTTATAAAAACGAAAATCCAAAACATCTCGATTTTTCTCGCAGCCTTTGTATTTATATTAATAATTCCTACTTTTATTCAGTACGTCCAAGACTACTCTCCTACCGTGTGTTGCTCAAGACCAGTGTTAGAATCTTACCAAACAATAAAGGTGCAAGTACTCTCCTCTGTATTCCTTTCGTAGGCTTTATATTAAAATTCCCCTAATATAAATCAAATACATCATGGTTCCAACTAAATTTATGCGGTTTTATTCTATTTTCAAAACATCTTCCACTTTTTTTTTATCAGTATTTGCATTTAAACACGTCATACTAACACCTGCAAATCTTCACCTTTTACCCAACCTTCACAACCTGATTCCCTCCTCCTGCCCTCCCCTCCCATACTCGACAGTTTGCTCTTATTCTCGTTAACTTTCACTTCCCGTACTTGGCATGTATTCCTGAACCTCCCTACCGACCTACTGACATCAAATTCACTGCTAGCCATTAAAATAACATCACGCGCATACATTAAATCTGAAATCCTGTGTCGTTCTTCATCTTTCACTAATCGCACCTCTCTCTCTCTCTCTCTCTCTCTCTCTCTCTCTCTCTCTCTCTCTCTCTCTCTCTCTCTCTCTCTCTCTCACCTCACGAGTAATAAAATAAGTAACGCATCACCTATCTAATCCCTTTCCACTTACCCCTCTCTCCCCTCTCCCCTCTCTCTTCCCTTCCCTCCCTTTCCTCCCTTCCCTCCCTCCCGTCTCTTCCCCTCAGTCACCTGCCCTCCTCTCTATCTATCTCTCATTGATAGTGCAGAATTCATGTTAAACTATCGATAGAATCAGGAACACGTTCTTGAAAATCACTGGAGTTTGTTAAAAGCAATCGAGATGAAACGCTGAAATGTTGAAAAATTACTCTGGCTTGGAATCAATCGTGTAATGTTTCTCTCTTTACTACATACGCTAAACTACACTGCCATTGTAACGTGCACTGTCTGTCTGCACCACCTGTTATACAATTACTGCAGTATTTGTAACATACGAATAAAATCATCACTTGATAAATATGTGTAAAGACGATAATGCTTTTCACTCACCAGCTCAGCGTACATAAAGTATAGTGCATACTTCTAAATGTTTATCATCACTATTATCATACGATATACTGCAGTCAGAAAGAAAAAAAAAGGGTAAGGGTTTAGTTGGAAGGTGAAAAACGGAGAAAAGCATAAAAAAAAAAAGAGAAATTACGTAAAAATGAGGTGTATCATACCCAACTGTATAAAGAGAAACAGGAGAAAGAACAGAGGTAGCATTGTAAAAAAGAAAGGTGTTTATGAAGGATATGGAGGTAAGAGAAGAAAAGAAAATCGTTTGGTGTAAGGAAAGAATGTTAAAGATGAGAGAGAGAGAGAGAGAGAGAGAGAGAGAGAGAGAGAGAGCGAGAGAGAGAGAGAGAGAGCGAGAGCGAGAGCGAGAGAGAGTGGTGGAAGGATAAGAGAGTGTTAGTAGCATTACATTTTCTCTTTTCTCAGAAGCTCTCCGTGACGCACCACCAGCTTACCTTGGCTAGAAAACTCTCCGGAATTTTCTTGCCATGTTTTCTTACTGGTAATCGAAGGCACCACCTGAGTAATATACCTCCTCCTCCTCCTCCTCCTCCTCTTCCTGATACATTTTCCCTCTTTTTCATATTCCTGGAAACACGCAAACCTCGAAGAAAAATTAATCAGCAAGTGCGTAATATATATATTTTGAAAAAGGGAGAAAAGAGGTAAATGATGATGCAAGCAGGTTTTAGGCGTTCCTGCACACACACACACAAACGAACACGCACGTACACGCACACGCACGCACGCATACACACACACACGTAATGATGCATATATTCAGCCTGTGTCGTGTCCAAAGGTTAGTATGCGTGTATGTTTGCCTTAATTACTTTAATATACCTGTGGCGACCTTACACACACACGCACACACACATACACACTACAAACACACATTTCTTAACATTCACAAAAGCGTCAGTATTGTTCTCTCAACTTCCTCTTCTCCTCTCGTATTCATTTAGTCTCCGCGGAAGAGTCGGTTAGTTCACCTGCACCGCGTTTTCTTCCCTCCCTCAGGTGATGCAGCCAATTATTTCCTTCCACTTAGACTAAACCACACAGAGCTCACCAAGACTTCCACGTATTACTTTTTTTAATAATCTCGTAATTAGCTCTGCACCGCGTCCTCTCTCCTGCATATTAAATTAAAATGCATCTTAATTAGCACTACGCCAGCCATCTTCCTCTTCCTCCTTGCATATATTAAAACCAAAATAGCCTCACGCAACACCAGGTTACTCTTACTCACCCGTGACTCACCCGTGATTCACCCAACTCACGACTCACGCTCCTCACTGACTTAAGCTTCTATGTTGGCGTGACTCCAAGATATGAATTTTACTGATTCCTCGTTCGATTCCCTTGTCCCTTCACTTATTCTGACTCACACCCATTCATGCCCACGCATCCACACCCACAACCGATGCACTGCTGTTTCTCCACTTGATTTTCAGCCATCGCCCACCCTCAACACACCCACACCCTCACTCCTACACACTGACACACCCACATCCACGTACCCACATCCGCCCTTCATTTACTCCTATTGTTCGTCCACCAGGCTGTATACCCTCACTCACCCACACCCACACACACACACTCACACACTAATGCGGCTCCAGGGCAAGACACAAGACTGGGGGAATTAATAATCTGGCCTGTGAATCACTTTGAATGGGAGGAAATGTGTTCATAATTTACGATGCTTGGGATTTACGACGCAGCAGGACGTAAGGGATTCATGGGTGCAGAGAAACGTGTGAGCGCCGCCACTATGACACACAGACCAAGGAAAGAGTGAGGAGAAGTCTTATGTTCTGAGCTGGATCGTATCAGCGGCATAAAATCATCTTTTTGGGACGTTTTAACTATTTATGTACCACGATAGCGGTTGTTATTCTATTCTATCACAAGGTTTGGGGAAGTTTAGAAGATCTGAGAAGAATTTGGTCAAGTTTAGGACATTTGATCAAGTTTAGAAAGATTTCATCAGGTTTAGGAGAATCCGACCAAATCTAGGATGATCTGGTCAAGTTTAAGAGAATTTGACCAAGTTTAGTAGGATCTGATCAAGTTAAAGAGGATCTGACTATGGTTAGGAGGATTTGACCAAGTTTAAGAGGATTTGAACAAGTTTAATGATATTTTTTTTAATTGCCTCTAGTTACTCATCTTCTAGAGTTATATATTTATTTACTCTATTCTTGTTAACAACGGGTGATTAAGTGCAGTCTAAATATTGTGATAATACTGAATGAATGAGTTACATCAGTCAGTCAGTCAGGTATTCAGGGTGGGTGGGTGTGTGGGTGGGTGTGTGTGTGTGTGTGTGTGTGTTCTCTTTCGATTTGTATGTCAGTGTATACTTGTCTGGTTGTTGCTTACGTCATTTTCTCTTTTCCCTACTGTTACCCTTCCATTGACATCTTTTTCTGAACTGTTTTTCCTTTCTAAAAACTGTTGCCCTCTCTATAGGTGAGTGGTACGGGGAGCTCAGAGCAGTGTGGCACTGGCGCAGTGGATGACATAAGGTCTGGATATATGACAGCAGGTTAGTTTCAAAACATCGCCGTCCAGATCAGAAAAACAAAGTTTAAAGGGAATAATTGTCATTTTTCTTTGATTTTTAGATAAAAGTAATTAGGAAGTAACATTTAATGAAAAGACAAAACAAAAATTCAAATTTTGTTACACGGTAATATAAGTGAAGTCGATAAGCTTCCAAATGTTTTATTATATATATATATATATATATATATATATATATATATATATATATATATATATATATATATATATATATATATATATATATATATATATATATATATATATATATATGTTACAGTCAATACCTGAATCCAGACAATTTGTAAAGTGACTTATTTTTTCAGGCAATTTGTGAACTGCCTGGTTAGGTTAGGTTAGGTTAGGTTAGGTTAGGTTAGGTTAGGTTAGGTTAGGTTAGGTTAGGTTAGGTTAGGTTAGGTTAGGTTAGGTTATAACCTAACCTAACCTAACCTAACCTAACCTAACCTAACCTAACCTAACCAGGCAGTTCACAAATTGCCTGAAAAAATAAGTCACTTTACAAATTGTCTGGATTCAGGTATTGACTGTAACATATATATATATATATATATATATATATATATATATATATATATATATATATATATATATATATATATATATATATATATACACACACACACACACACACACACACACAATACTTTTCAGTATTTTACGGTCGATTCTTCTCAATCACTTTATACATGAATTACTTTTAACCCTTTCACTACGGTATACAACAATTCACGGCACTAAAAGCAATGTATGGATTTTCTTAAGCAACTACAAGAAAGAAGAGGATTAAGTAAGAAAAGATTATGCGATTTCTAGGCAGTTCAGTGTTTGGAGGTGGCTTTATAACAAGAAAGGATATCTCAGAGTGGTTAGTAATTATATCTCAGAGTGGTTAGTAATTAAGGAAATATATATATATACCAAATAGCAGCGAAAGGGTTAAGACACTACTTTATTTCCTTTCGTAGTAAAGTATTTGATTCGATGTATTGGAGTCAGTGTCGTTTTAAATTTCATCTCCTCAAGAATAAAGAGCAGGATGAGGACAAGTATAGTAAAGAAGGAATGACGATGCTGATGAGGATGTACGCAAATGGAGGATGTCAATAAACGGAGGATGAGAATAAATGGAGGATGAGGATAAATGGAGTAAGAAAAAAAACAGATAACCATACCAGTTCTTCCCCCCACGGCAGAAACAACCCCCCGCCATACAGTTCAATCAATACCAACAAATAATAATTCCCCGCACGTTTGGTTCCCTCTCTCTCTCCACTTAACCCCGCAGCCTCCCATCCAACTCACCGGAAATAATGAGGAAATGGAAAAATAGTGCCACTTACAAAACTATGCGTGGAATAAATACGCATTTGTGAACATGGGCACTGTTGTATCTCTTCTTCGTCCTCCATCTGCTGAAGTCAAGACAGGAGGCGAGGCGTGAGTAGAAACTGGAAATCCCCCAAAGCAACACCATGTGGTTGTAAATCTAACTATACATCTCTTTTCCTCCCTCCTCCTCCTCCTCCTCCTCCTCCTCCTCCTCCTCCTCCTCCTCCTCCTCCTCCTCCTGACCATCATCCCTTCCTTCGCCTCTACTTTACTTAACTTTTCCCTTTTTTTTCTCCTGACCCTATTTGTCTTTTTTTATTTTTTACTCTTCCAATCTTCCTCTCTCTCTTTCCCCCACCCCTCCTCCCCTTCCTCTTCTTCCTCCTCCTCCTCCTAATCAACACCTTCCATTCTTCCTATTAGTTATCCTATTCCTTATCATACCCTTGGTTTTGTCTTAAGCCACTTTTTTTTTTTCTTATTCACCTCTCTCACTTTTCTATCTTCCTTATCTTACTTTTGTGTTTATGCTTCCTACTCGTATAGGATCCTGACCGTCTTGGAGATACGCCCAACATTCATCTTTTCCTAACCTCTGATCACAATCTCATATCTGTATCTTGTCCTATCGTTCCAATTTCTCCTCCGGATCCCCCAAAGCGGAGGTGTCTCTGGCATTTTCCCTCTGCTAATTGGGGGATCTGAGGAGGTATTATACTGATTTTCCTTAGAATAATTATTGCTTCCGTGTCAGAGACCCGTCTCTGTGTGCTGAGCGTACGCATAACAGACGTGATAGTGTCCGGCATGGAGGTGTACATTCCTCACTCTTTCTCGCGACCTAAAAATTCCAAACCTTGGTTTAACACAGCCTGTTCTCATGCTATACATGATAGAGAGGTGGCCCACAAAAGGTATTTGAACTTTCTATCACCAGAATCTCATGCGCTTTTTATTTCTGCCTGCAATCATGCCAAGTCTGTTCTCCAACTAGCCAAAAAATCCTTCATTAATAGAAAGCGTCGAAATCTTTCAAGATCCAACTCCCCTCATGACTTCAGGCACCTAGCCAAAACATCTCCAATGACTTTGTTACTTCATCTTTCCCTCCTTTATTTTAATCTGACAGCACCACTGCCATCTCATCTATTTCTAAAGCTGAACTCTTCGCTCAAACCTTTGCTAAAAATTCTGCCTCGGATGATTCAGGGGTTGTTCCTCTCTCTCCTCCACCCTTTAACTACTTCATACTACCCATTAAGATCCTTTGCAGTTATATTTTCCATGCCCTCGCTGGCCTAAACCCTTGGAAGGCTTATGGACCTAATGGGGTCCCTCCTATTGTTCTTCGAAACTGTGCCTCCGTGCTTGCACCTTGCCTAGTCAAACTTTTCCAACTTTGTCTATCACCATCTACCTTTCCTTTTAGCTGAAAGTTTGCCTACATTCAGCCTGTTCCTTAAAAGAGTGATTGTTCTATTCCCTCAAACTATCATCCTATTCCTTTAATTTCTTGCCTATCTAAAGTTTTTGAATCTATCCTCAACAGGAAGATTCTTAAACATCTATCACTTCACAACCTTCTATCTGATCGCTAGTATGGGTTCCGTCAAGGCCGCTGTACTGGTGATCTGGCTTTCCTTACTGAATCTTGGTTATCCTCTTTTAGAGATTTTGGTGAAACTTTTGCTGTTGTCTTAGACATATCAAAAGCTTTTGATAGAGTCTGGCACAAAGCTTTGATTTCCAAACTACCCTACTAAGGCTTTTGTCCTTCTCTCTGTAACTTCATCTCAAGTTTCCATTCTGACCGTTCTATTGCTGCTGTGGTAGACGGTCACTGTTCTAAATCTATTAACAGTGGTGTTCCTCAGGGTTCTGTCCTGTCACCCACTCTTCCTATTGTTCATCAATGATCTTCTTAACCAGACTTCTTGCCCTATCCACTCCTACGCTGATGATACCACCCTGCACTTTTCCACGTCTTTTCGTAGACGTCCAACCCTTCAGGAAGTAAACAGTTCACACAGAGAAGCCACAGAATCCCTTACTTCTGATCTCTCTAAAGTCTCTGTTTGGGGCAGAGCAAACTTAGTAGTGTTCAATACCTGAAAAACCCAATTCCTTCATCTATCAACTCGACACATCCTTCCAGACAATTATCCCCTCTTCTCCAGTAACACTCAACTGTCCCCCTCCTCTACACTGAACATCATCGGTCTGTTCTTTACTTATAATCTAAACTGGAAACATCACATTTCTTGCTAAAATCAGCTTCTATAAAGTTAGGCATCCGGAGACGTCTCCGTTTTCTCATCCCACCCCAGCCCCTAATTCTGTACAAGGGCCTTACCCTTCATTGTATGGAGTATGGTTCCCATGTATAGGGGGGTTCCACTCATACCGCTCTTTTAGACATGGTGGAATCAAAAGTTTTTCGTCTTATCAACTCCTCTCCTCTGACTGACTGTCTTCAGCCTCTTTCTCATCGCTGCAATGTTGCATCTCTTGCCATCTTCTATCGCTGTTTTCATGCAAACAGCTCTTCTGATCTTGCCAACTGCATGCCTCCTCTCCTCCCGCAGCCTCGCTACACAAGTCTTTCTTCTTTCTCTCACTCCTATTCTGTTCACCTCTCTATGCAAGAGTTAACCAGTATTCTCAGTCATACATCCCTTTCTCTGGTAAACTCTGGAACTCCCTGCCTGCTTCTGTATTTCCTCCTTTATGTGACTAACTCTTTCAAGAGGAAGGTTTCAAGACGCTTATCCTGTAATTTTTACTACCGCTTTGGGACCGGCACCTCAGTGGGCCCTTTTTTATTGCAATTTTGTTGCCCTTGGCCGGTGCCCCTCCTACATAAAAAAGAAAAATAAATAAATAAATAAATAAACAAATAAAAAATATATATATAATCTTTCCTGCCTCCCTTTATGTTTCCCTTATTTCCCTTTTCCTTCTCTCTTTCCCCGTGTTTCCCTTTCCTCTTTTCATATCTTTTTCTTTTTACTCTACACTTATCTTTTTTATTCCAGTTTTCTATTCTCCCTTTATATTTTTCTTTCCTTCTTTTCCCTCCCTTCTCTACTTCCCACCTCTACCATTCTTACTCCTCTCTTTTCTTGCCGTTCCTTACTTCAGTCCTTCCCTTCCTCACTTCCTTCCCTCCTTCGTCTTTCCTTCACCTACCTTTCCTCCCCTTCCCTTCCCTTCTCTTCCCTACCTTTCCTTACTTTCAGTCCTTCTTTCCCCCACTTCCTTCCTTTCTTCGCTCCCTCCCTCACCTAACTTTCCTCCCCTTTCCTTCCCTACCTTTCCTTACCTTTCCTAAATTCAGTTCTTCGTTTCGCCACTTCCTTTCTTCCTTTTCTCCCCTTCCCTCCCCTCCTTCCCTTACCTATCTTTCCTTCCCCTCTCCGTCCCTTCCTGCCCTCCCAAACACACATATCCTCGCCCCACAAAGGCCACACATCCACACCAGATCTCCATCCCATAAAACAAACAATACAGTTATTCAAATCGTCCCCCAGAACTCATCCAGCGAAAAAATAGAGGGTTTTATATTTTTTTCATACCTCCTTCCTCCAGTGTCAACGGTAGAAGGGAAGGAGGAGGAGGATGGAAAAAAAGTCCAATAACCAGCAAATGTAAATAGCGTGGTGATGAGAGCTCCTCTTTTGTATACAGACGAGGAGAGGACCCAACGTGAAATCACTGCTTCTATGTAAATTTCATCCGAGTGAATTCCATCTATGAAAAATTTTACTCATAATGGTTCTTTTCTCTCTCTCTCTCTCTCTCTCTCTCTCTCGATATTTTTTTTTTCTGTAACCAAACCTAATCTAATCTAATGTAATTTTAATCACCACAAATTTAAGATTCATTTAGGCCACGAAGATTCCTCTAAATTTCACTCAAAAAATTTCCCCCCCTTGTGATCATTTCCTCTAATCTCATAACTTTTTTTTTTTTTTATTCTTTGCTGCGGGGGACAAAATCCTTGTGAGTGCAACGTTCGCTGTGGGTATTTATCTCAGGAAAAATTGCCCTATAATTTATTAAAGCGATGAATCTAGATGTACGTTTATTTTTTTTTTTTATCTATTTATTTATTTTTATTTTATTTATTTTATTTTTTTTTTTTTTTTGGGGGGGGGGGGAGAAAAAAGGTCTTGTGAGTGCAACGTTCGCTGCGGATCTTAATCCCAGGGAAAATTGCCATATACTTTACTAAATCGATGAATCAAGATGTACGTAGTTAAGTCAGTGAAAAATTTAAACATTCCTTCCAGTAAGAACCCTGGTGATTCCTCAATGATCTCTCTCTCTCTCTCTCTCTCTCTCTCTCTCTCTCTCTCTCTCTCTCTCTCTCTCTCTCTCTCTCTCTCTCTCTCCCAAAACGAGCACTGATGAATGGATGCTAGCGTTTAAAAAAGATTAGACCAATTTATGGATTGGGATGATAGGTGGAAATGAGTACTGGCAGGCATGTTTCATCACGAACTGCCACGTGTAGGCATGATGGCTTCTTGCAGCTTCACTTATTTTCTTATGTTCTTAACTACTCATTATTAGTAGTAGTAGTAGTAGTAGTAGTAGTAGTAGTAGTAGTAGTAACATCATCATTATTGCTATTATTCCTATTATCATCATCATCGTTACATTTTTTTTTCCCAACCACCTCATCAAAATAATTACAAAACAACTCAACCCATCCTTGAATTAAACACACACACTAACTCATTTTCCAGTACCTGCAACAGCTCCCTTTCATCACGTCCACAACCATCCCGTCAAAAACAGAAACCATATAAACCCAATTCACGCCCCATTTGAATTACACATCACGGCTTGAACACACAAACGAGAATACAGGCAGTCCACAGCACACACATACGAGAATACAGGCAGTCCACAGCACACACAAACGAGAATACAGGCAGTCCACAGCACACACAAACGAGAATACAGGCAGTCCACAGCACACACATACGAGAATACAGGCAGTCCACAGCACACACATACGAGAATACAGGCAGTCCACAGCACACACATACGAGAATACAGGCAGTCCACAGCACACACAAACGAGAATACAGGCAGTCCACAGCACACACATACGAGAATACAGGCAGTCCACAGCACACACAAACGAGAATACAGGCAGTCCACAGCACACACACACACACATAGAATAGAAATTACGTATTATACAAACCAGGAAGGGAGAGAAGTGCTGTGGTGCGATAAGAGAAACGAGAGAGTGAGATGTAAAATAAAGTAGAATAAAAAAAATAAATAAATAAAAAACGTACATAGGGTTGTGTAACTTTGAGGACACGAAGACAAGATAGAAATGGGATGGAGGGAGGGAAAAATATGACAGGGGAAAAAATAATGAAAGGAAACACGGGTGGATGACTCGATGGGATGGGAAGGGCTAGGATGGGCTGGCTTCGTGGAATAGGGCGGGCGGGAGGGCGAGCGTTCGGGAAGCGGTGGAAATTTGATGAAGAATATGAAATGAAGCAATTAAACATGAGATAACAACTTCTCCCATTTTCCCACCACGCCTACTCCTCCTCCTCTTCTCCCTCTCTTCCTCCTCCGCCTCCTGCTGCTACTCCTCCTCCTCCTCCTCTGCTACTGCCTCTTCTCTTCCTTCTCCTCCTGCCTCTGTCTCTGCTTCTACTCCTCCTGCTCCTCCTCTTTCTCTTCCTCCTCCTCCTCCTCCTCCTCCTCCTTCTTTGCTTCCTCCTGCTCCTGCTTCTCTTCTCTTCTCTTCTCCTCGTGCTTCTTCTCTTTCTTCTCATACTTTTCCTCATCCTCTTCCTCCTGCTCCTTCTTTGCTTCCTCCTGCTCCTGCTTCTCTTCTCCTCGTGCTTCTTCTCTTTCTCCTCATACTTTTCCTCATTCTCCTCCTCCTGCTCCCGGTCCCTCTCCTCATCCTCATCCTCCTTCTCCTCTTCCTCCTCAGGCGACGCGGCGGGAGAAGTAGAAGTAACTAAGCGGGAGGAAGAGGATGACGCCTGAAAGTCCCCATCGGACTGATAAGGCAAGGAACAAGGAGGCCTGACTTCGACATTCCAGAGTCCCTCTCAGAGATAAAGGCGGCGAGGGTGAGGGAGGGACACAGGAATAGAGGTGGGCGGCGAGATAGCACGAGGAGGTGAAGGAACGATAAAGGTGTGTGTGTGTGTGTGAGGTGGGAAGAGAGAGAGAGAGAGAGAGAGAGAGAGAGAGAGAGAGAGAGACAGAAGGGCACGTCGCCAATACATAAATCTGCCGCTTCTTCCTTCCTTGATGACTTACACAACCCGTTACTTTTTCATCGTCTGCCATAAAGGGGAGTACTCGAGGCGTGCTGTGTGGTCTTGTGGTCTTGTTGGGTTAGGTTGGGTTAGGTTCGATTTTGCTCTGGTTAGATTAGGTTTGGTTTGCTTTGGTTAGGTTACGTTAGGTTAGGTTAGGTCAGGTCAGGTCAGGTTAGGTTGTGTCAGGTCAGGTTGGGTCAGGTCAGGTTGGGTCAGCTTAGGTTAGGCAATAGAAGCAGGATGAAGGTGCAAGTAGTAATCAAGCTTTATTTTAATTTAATTTATTTCTATATTCAATTTTGATCTTTCGAAATATTATGTACGTGCCATGTCTTTGTGTTTTAATCATATCTTTGCTGGAGTCCTTTACTGGTGTACGTCAGAGTCTTTAGATTTCAGCATTAGGAAAACTCGAAGTAGTACTCATGTGTCACGTCTTTATGTATCATGACTTGTGGGTATCTTTGTTCACTGGAGTGTCTACATTTCACCATTATCAAAATTCGAAATATTAAATAAGCGCCATGTCTTCAAATTTCCATATTTAGTTTATGAATCTGTGAATATCAGAGTCATTGATTTACTGGATTTGTTGTATGCTCACCAACTATGACCATCTGCAAATATTCCATGCAATACTTTTTAATTCTTCATCTAACATATGGAAATGTGTGTTCATTTTCATACATTTCCTTTTTTTTTTTACTTTTCTTACTCTTCATCGGAGGCAAATATTATTAGAAACGTCTCGTAATTGTATTTCGCATTTGTTCAATTTGTTTTCATTCACGTAAAGGTCTTTGCTAACATATAATATGTAAAAACATACAACTTTACTTATATAAACCCAATAAAGTAGGAGGAGGAAGCGAGGCCCTGTTAGAACCAAAAAATGGACGCCATACAAGACAGTTTGGGAACCACTGCCCTACAGATTCCATCCCTTCCCTCCTCGCTTCATACGTACTCTGCCCTTCTAGAGAGGCAAGTGAAATGGAAGATGAGAGGAGGGAGACGGATGGAACAGAAGTGTAAAGGAAGGAGGAAGGGACACAACTGAGGAGGAAGAGGAAGAGATGAGGAAGGAAGGGAGGTGTGGATGAAAGGAACAGAGAGAGATGGAAGAGGAAGAAAATTATGTTAAAGGAGGGTTGGAGAAGGAAATAGTAAGCGATGAACGAGAAGGGAAGGGAGGAGGAAGAAGAACGCAGGAAAAAAAAAAGAAAGGTGGAGAAAAAGGAAAAAAAAACAAAGAAGGAAGGATTTGAGAGAAAGGAAGAATTGGATAGAGGGAGGTAAAGATGAGGAAAAGAGGATGAGAAAGGGAGGAGGAAAACGGAGAAAATCAAGAAAGGTAAGGATTTGAGAGAAAGGAAGAATTTGATGTAGGGAGAGAGAGAGAGAGCGCGGAGGAAAAGAGGAGGAGAAAAGGATGAAGAAAAGGAGAAAACAAAGGAGGGAAGGATTTGAAAGATAGAATTGGATAAAGGGAAGGAAATATGAGGAAAAGAGGAGGAAAGAAAGTGAGGAAGATAACTACATCAGTACTGTTGTCTTGGCCACACCACCGAGAGATGAGAGAGAGAGGTAGAGAACTCTGTGTGTGTGTGTGTGTGTGTGTGTGTGTGTGTGTGTGTGTGTGTGTGTGTGTGTGTGTGTGTGTCACGTACGTTCACCTTCACCCAAGTCCAAATAAGCCACAAAATAAACGGACTTCACGACTTTCATTACAGTTTGGAAGTAAAAGGAAATTTGTAGCCATCCCAAAGTTTCCCCCAAGAGAGGACCAAGCCAAGAGGAAAACGGGACTCATGAACATAATCACATGAATTCCCTTAGCTTTTATTTATGTTCCTTCCCTCTTGTGGCCTTTTGTTTTTTGTGGGGATTCTCTCTCTCTCTCTCTCTCTCTCTCTCTCTCTCTCTCTCTCTCTCTCTCTCTCTCTCTCTCTGCAGACTTGTATTAGCGAGCACGTAAGAGTGAGGGCACGCGTAAAGAAAGGCCTCGTGTCTCTGTCCTCTTTCTCTTTGGTTTTCCTGGTCATTTTGCACTTGTGGCAATCTTAAGAAGTTAAAAAAAATATATAGAAGAAACATAAAAAGAAGACGGATGAATGGAGGGAATAGAAAAACTTGAAGAAGAAAGAAGGAATGGAGAAGTAGAAAAATCCAGTACCAACACAGCTGTTTTGTTTTGGGTATTTGACGTGAAATGATGGGAAGGCCCACACAGAACTGACCCACACGGAAAAAAAGGTTATAAAACTGTGACCGTGGCCGAGGGACCCGGACAGAGATGTGGAGGTCGGCGGACTCGTATATAAAGAGGGAAAAGGTGAGCACAGCGCTGAGGAGACACTGTGTGCGAACGAGGGGAAAAGAGAGATGAACAGAGATGTAATGAGGGAACTTACTGTTGTCTTAATTATCTTCAACTTCTTACCGTGCCCTATATCCAAACTCCGCCCTAATACCCTAATTGGGCAAAGACATATTGCCACGCCTATGGGCGGGTCATGTGTATGAAGTGCATTACTGCTTGTGAATTATGTGAAATGTATGGGACTATCAACCTTAACATAGAGATAGCTTTTGAGGGGTAAATGTAACAAACTATGATACACCATGTCATGTAACTGAGGAAGAAGTAAGACAGCAGACTGCACGCAGAGGTAGCAGAGAGCATGAAGCAGAGAGGTTGCAGAAGTTCCAGACCTGAGAGGAGGATGAGGTGACATGGACAAGCTCGTCCCAGTACTCGTAAGTGGAGCTTAAAAGCTACGTGATGCATTCTCAATAATTGTTGTATCATGAAAGTGAAAAGAGAAAGTAATTTGTAGGGTGTTTAATTATTAGGATGTTTAGATTTAGGATTTTGTGTTTGATTTTCTGTGTTTTTGTGTAATTTCTTGACTCTAATGTTCTGTATTAAATTGCTCAGACATGAAACTCGGACACTATTGTGAATCAATTTGATGGAAAGTTCTCAGCGAGTTGTTGAAACCAAATACCCGGGGATTATTATTGTACTTATTTTTTACTGAAATAAATGTAGAAATTTTAAGTGTATAATATACTCCCTCGTGGACACTACTGGGGACACTACTGGATTAATAGACTTCACACACAACTGCGCAAGTTGCAAGCACGCCACGTTCATAGGTAGAGAAGCGGATGGATATTAAAGGGATTGATTATTTCTTTGTCCCTTATAGATTATTTATTTGTCCTCTCTCCGGTTTCATTTGTAATTTTACATTTTATAGGGAGATTTTGTGGAAAAAATTAGTGGGATGTGTGTTTTTGTCTTCCTCCCACTTTTCTTTTCATCATACATTTATTGGAAGAGAAAGAGGCTAAAAATAAATAAACAACAACAGGTCATATCGATTCCTGTCTTCGTCTCTTATTTGCTCTTCGTCGTAATGCACACGAAAACAAAAGATATTCATTTTAGCGGCTTTGTTTGCACCCATAGGATCGAGTAATGAAAATGCCAAATAAATGAATAAGTAAATAAATAAAATACCTCAAGTTTTCATGCCTCCCCTTTGGAATCCCTCTTTAATTTAAACTTTGGGGGAAAAAAGACAAAATACAAAAAGGACATACGCAAAGAGGTGACACACTGACACATCTACTGCCTCTCCGCCCCGCCAGGTTGCTCCTCCCCTTGTCTCAGCCATACACAAGGAAATGACACACTGTGGGCCGTACTCTGAAATGCTTTGCTCCCTAACCATGACCATTTCCCAAGGCCACAGATGATTTAGCCGGGTTCTCACGAGTTTCTCCTGCTAATAATGTAGAAATCTTGTTCATCTGTCACTGGAACCATAAAAACCCCCTTAAAAACTAGTGTAACTTCTAGTAGAGCCTTTTTAATGTAGTAGAAGTGAAGTAGAAGCTATGAAATGTAGTGGAGATGCGGCGAATAAATGTTTCAGAATATGGTCCTATAACACACCTACCGCTGCTAAATCCTGTCAGTCTGCTGCTCCTCTCGTCTCCTCCTCAAGCCCAGGAAAGCCACTCACCAAGTACTATAAATCTCCCGCTCGTTGGACGCCGATTTGTCAGCGCGGACGTCTCATTAATTTGGCACGTCGTGTATAAATAAGGCCATGCGCCATCTCACTCGTGGTCGCGCCATGGTGGTGGTGGCGACCACGACACGTGAAAGCCACACCGCGTCCAGGTCGAGGTCGCTGACTAATGGTGGTCGTAACGCGGCAGCCTCCACGAAAAACGATACGAAGGAAAGAAGATACCTAGCTGCAAAAAATAAATAAATAAAATGGGTGTTCCTCGCATGCTGACAATAAAGAAAGAAAGCACGTCCTCAGAATGAAGATGGGAATAATGTTATCTGACAAGAAATAAAGTAAAAAAAAAAGCATGTAATAAAAGGTGAATTAGAAAAAATAACTCCCCAACCCCACACACAAACACAAACACACACACACACACACACACACACACACACACACACACACTTCCAGGACAGTCAAAGAATTAATTGCCAATTTAGACCAAAGTTACAGCAAGAACCCGTCGTCCACAAATATAAGGTATCGCAAATTACTGAGTTATGATGAAGCGGCGTCACTGTTGCCATGGAGAGCCCGGGAGGCGGCGTGAGCGGGTGGCGGCGGCTTGTTGCTGGACGCCGGCCGTTATTCATGTGTCCGGCCAGATGGAAGGACCTCGTGAACCGCTGCTCTAGCGTAGTGGACTATGTATATGATTAATCCAATTTTCATGAGGGTTTTGTCTACTGATGATGCAGAATTCTTGTTAACCCTTTCACTGCAATATGTCAAGAGGGTGGCCCTGGTGAACCGCTGCTATAGTCCAGCAGTGAGTGAGGAGGATGCATATAGTACATTATTTTTTTTCTGTTTTTGCGCTTCATGTGATTAAAAAGGAATTGAAGAACACGTATGGTAATAAAGACAAATACCAATAACAGTAAACAATGAAAACAGCAGCAACAACAACAAAACAACGAAAACGAAAACAGCAACGATGCCAACAACAATTAGTTCACGCCTCCCAGTATTCCAGCCACGCACTCCACACCCCCCAGCAGGAGGGCCACCACCTGGGCAATCTGGGCCACGTGGTCTCGCAAACGGCGGTCCACAACGAGGCCTTTTCCTCGTATCTCCCTTCCCTGCCCGGCCTTCTCCAAACTGTGAGATTCATAAGGATGGAAACAAGAAGAAACTGCTCCTTCCTCTTCTTTCCCCGTCACGCGTCCTAAAGACATGCTTTCCAGGTATACTTTCACTCCACTTCCAAAGAAATGTTGTCCGTGTCAAAATACCCTAACGAAGTCAGGGACGCCTGAAAGGGATGTATGTATAAGGGCCCTCTTCTCCCAGAAGGTTGTCCTCCAGTGTGAGAGGAGTGCCCATTGACATTAGGCCATCCTCATGATCTGGTTACATACATACACACTTGCATACATATGTGCGTTAGTGTCAACTTGTATATGTTAAAAAGACACGTCCATAATATAAACAATTTATCATAGATGGACAGCACCGAGGTACAAAAGTTCCGAGTTGCAATTCGAGCACCGATAGCAGCAGCAGCAGCTATAACAAGGGTGAAGGCGGTGACAACAGCAGCAGCACCACAAGCTCTAACAAAGGCGAGGGCGGTGACAACAGCAGCAATAGCAATAGCGATATTAGCAGGACGTGGAATGACAATTAAAGCGATGAACCATAGCGATATGAACGTGTTTATGCTGCAGTGAACCGCGGAAACACAATGTAACCTGTAATTATCAGCCGAGTGATTCATTAATGGGGCACAACACGTGTATCTGCATCAGGCTGGCCAACCCTCCACGCTGGCTGGTAATCATGTTGTCTTTCATCTACACGATTAATTATCCACTCAATACACACACACACACACACACACACACACACACACACTGCTCTATAATTTTGCAAGAAATCGTCGAAAGAAAATAAAATACAGAAAAAGAGAAGAGAGAAGAGAAGATGGAAAGTGAGAATGAAGAGAGGAAAAGAAACCGAAGGAAGAAAAAATATACGAGAAAGAAGAGCAACGAAAAAGCAAAATAGATAAAAAAAAAAGACACGAAAGGAGAGATGAAGGGAAAAAGGAAGGGGGAGGAAGAAGATAAGAGATCAGTGGAGGAGTGGACAGAGTAAAGGAGGAGGAGCAGAGAGGAGCGAGGCACAGGACAAGGAGGAGGAGGAGGAAGAGAAGAAGGAGAGATGGGAGAGGGAGATAGATGACCACCACCACCACCACCACCACCTGAATACCCTTCTCAAGATGACCACGTTAACCCAAGGAAGCACAGTCGAACACAAAGAAAGACCAAACCCCAGCAGACCCCTTTATTGGTCCTTATCAATCCTAAAGTGAGAGATGTGGTGTACATAATGAAGACAGAGAAGAATGACAAAACAAAGAATCATTAAGCAGGCTAGAACATTATTAACGAAAAAGGAATGGATATTTTGTACACATCACAGGAAAGAAGGAAAAAATATGCAATATGAAAGAAAAAAGTGATGAACAGAATAAGAAAATAAAGACAAAAATTAGTACCAAAAAACAGAGAAAGATCTGATGAAAAATAATACGTAAGTAGATTAAAAAATTAATATATTTCAGTGGAAAGACTAAAAATAAATCATGGAATATCTACAAAGTTGCATTACAGCTTTGAAAAACATAAAATCAACAAAACATGGAAGCGAAACATTCTCATAAGACGAAAGCTAAAAAAAAATAAATAGCCACACTAAGAAAAAATATTCGAAAGAAATGAAAATGCATACGATTCACTGAAAAAAAAGGAAATGCAAGAAAACACAAACAGGACTGAATGAATAAAAAAATAAATAAATAAAAACATACGCATCTTTATTAATGTTTTTTCTTTGTTTAAGAGAGATGAAAAAAGACAAAAAAATATCCCAAGATAGATAAATCAAAACTAACAACTTGGATATATGAAAATCAAAAGACGAAAAACTATAGACAGGGTTGAATCAAATGGAAACAAAAAAAAAAAAACCTATCTCCACTAATATATTGTTCAAGAAAAATAAAAAAAAAAAAAAAGGCAAAAGAAAAAACAGATAAAAAAAAATAACGACGAATGAATATGAAAGTAAAAGAGACAAAAAGAGTGAATAAATTGACAAAAAAAAATGTATCTCTACTTGGTTAATAATGTTAAAGAAAATAGCTTCAGAAAAAAAAAATAACGATGGAAAAACATAAAAATTGCGGCAAAAAATAAAAATAAAAAGGAAAAGGATGAGGTGAAGGGAAGCCACTATCTCTATGGGAATAAAAACGAAAAGGAGTAGAAAAAAATAACACGTATTCCCGGGTCACTCCGCGCGGCAAGACACCTAAAAATATCATCCCCCTGAGAATCCCGCGCCCCGGAGACACAGGTGGTGGTGGTGGTGGTGGTGGTGGTGGTGGTGGTGGAGAAAGAGGACGATTGGAGAGAGGGAGGTAGGGAGTCTCTTTGATCTCTCTCTCTCTCTCTCTCTCTCTCTCTCTCTCTCTCTCTCTCTCTCTCTCTCTCTCTCTCTCTCTCTCTCTCTCTCAACTTTATTTTATTTTCTCGTTTTCTTTACCTACGTACCTATCTATCTATCTTTCTTTTCTCGTTTTCTTTACATACGTACCTATCTATCTATCTATTTATCTATCTACATATCTAATTATCTATCTACCTACCTATCTCCCTATTCATTTATCTATCATCTATATTTCATCATCTTTCTTTCCTTCTTTCTATATATCTATCAATATATCTACTACCTACGTAACACACACACATACACACACACACACACACACACACACACACACACACAAGCAGGATCGATAACCATAAACCTTCACCTCCTCATCTCCCTGCCCCCTTTCAACCCCTTACCTGCCCTCTCTTACCCCTTTACCTGTCCCCCCCCTCACCTATCGCCTTAGTACGAGTTACCTGGAGCTTAGTGACCAAGATCTAAGTGAATATTTTCCCCACCAGGTGCTGAGAGAGAGAGAGAGAGAGAGAGAGAGAGAGAGAGTGGGAGGAGGGGAGTAGACTGACAGACTGGTATAGACAGAAAGATAGATAAACAAACGGCTATAGATAGATAGATAGATGGATATAGATAGATAGATACACAGACGGATAGATAGATATATAGATGGATATAAATAGACAGACAGATACACACACACACACACACACACACACACACACACACAGACAGACAGACAGACACACAAAAACCTTAGATAAGGGAAGAAAAAAAGAGATAACTAAAAGGAGAAAAGAAGAAACAAATATGATAAGAAAATGGAGAAAAATTAAAAAGAAGGAAAGGAAAGAAAAAAAGGGAATACGAAAAAGAGACAAGTAGGGAATGAAGAAGATAGAAGGAAAAAGAGAAAAAATAGCAAACGGACGGGAGAAAAGAGGGAATTAAGGAGAAAAGAAAAAGGAAAGAAATGACGAAAGAAACAGGAAAAGTGAGAAGGGAGGAGGGAAAAAATGAAATAAAAGGAAAAGAGCATGAGAGGTGGATGCGAAGGGAAGAGATAAAGGGAGGAAAAAAGAGAAGGACCGGAAAAGAGAAAGAAGAATGAAAACTGTAAAAGGGAAATAAAGAAAGAAAAGGAAGCGAAGAAAGGAGTGAAGAGAAAAGGGAGAGAAAAAGGAAGCGAAGATGAAGAGAAGAGGAAAGAAACAGGAAACGAGCAGGAAGAGAAGACGAAAGAAAGAGGAAAGGAACAGAAAGAGAAAAGGAAGAAAAGAGGAAAACAGGAAAGGAAGAGGAAAAGAAGAGGAAATGAAGAGGAATGAAAGGAAAAGAGGAAGGAAAAGAGGAAAAGAAATGAAGAGGAAAGGAAAAGGAGAAGAGGAAAGGAAAAGGAAAAGTAAAGGAAACGAAGAGGAGAGAAGAGAAGAAAAGCGGAGAGAAAGGAAGAGGAAGAGGAAGAGGAAGAGATGAGGAAAAGAAGAGAAGAGAAAGAGGAAGAAAAGAAGAGGAAAAGAGGAAAGGAAAAGGAAAAGAGGAGGAAAGGAAGAGAAAGCGAACAGGAAGAGAAGAAAAGAAGAGAAGAGAAGAAAGAAAAGGAAGGGGAAGATAAGAGGAAGAGAAGAGGTAGAGATATGGAAAAGAGGAGAAAGAGAAGAGGAAGAAAAGAAGAGGAAAATAAGAGAAAAGGAAGAGGATGCCAACAGGAGGAGAGAGAGAGGAAGAAAAGAGGAAAGAAAGCGGAAGAAAAGAGGACGAGAAGACGAGAAGCGAAAGAGAAGAGGAAGCGAGGAGGAAGAAAATGAGAAGCGAAGAGGAAAGAAGAGGAAGAGAAGAAAAGGGGGAAGGAAAAGAAGAGGAAATGAAGAGATAAAGAAGAGGAAGATAAGAACAGAAGAGGAAAGAAAGAAGAAAGGAAGAGGAGGAGAAGAGAACGAAGAGATGAAGAGGAAAAATAAGGAAGAGAAGAGGAAAGGAAGAGGAAAAGAAGAGAAAGCGAAGAACAAGCTAAGAGGAGAGGAAGAGAAAGAGAAGATGAAAGGAAGAGAAGAGGAAAAGGAAGAGAATGTCCTTAGAATAATACCGTGTTTTTAGGATAGAAAATAACTTTTTAAACAAGAATGCCTCTTTCTCTCCCTCTCCCTCTCTCTCTCTCTCTCTCTCTCTCTCTCTCTCTCTCTCTCTCTCTAGTATTTCATTTCGTGCCCATCCCTTTTTATCTTTCTTCCTTTTCCTCTTTCGTAGTAATTATGAAACTAAACTTGCAGAAACGAGAGAGAGAGAGAGAGAGAGAGAGAGAGAGAGAGAGAGAGAGAGAGAGAGAGAGAGAGAGAGAGAGAGAACGTATGTACCAGCAAAACTTAAAGGGAAAAATGGAGAGGAGAGAGAATACAAGAGGGAAAAGAAGCTGGAGAAAGGGGGAAATAATTGCTTGGAGAGGGAGAAAATTTAGAAGCTTGGAATGAACATGAAAACGTGAACTAAATGATGATGATGATGATGATGATGATGATAGAGAGAGAGAGAGAGAGAGAGAGAGAGAGAGAGAGAGAGAGAGAATTGGACGACTTCTCAGAATTACGTCGCATGAGGACAACAGAGGGAGAAGAAATCAAAGGAGAGAGGAGAGGACAAGAAAGGAGAAGGAAAAGGAGGAGAAGGAGAAAAAAGGAGACGGATACCAAAAAATGCAAGAATGGACGAAAATATACAAAATTAAAAATTAAATCAAATTATATGAAGTCTACATAATGAAGAAGAAAAATGAACGCATAAGAAGAGATGGAAGGAAGGGGATACGAACCTAATGATCATGAAGAAGAAGAAGAAGAAGAAGAAGGAGAAAGGAATAGTAAGAAAGAAAGAAACGAAGAAGAAGAAGAGACGTAAGAAACATAGAAAGAGGGAAGGTAAAAAAAAAAGAAAGAAAAGATTAAAAACAAGCCACACCATAAATGATAAATATAAAAAGATTACGAACAATCAGAAAAAAATTAAAAAGTAGGTGTAATAAACTGCAGAAAATGAGATGATAACAGTAAAGAAAGAGATACGAACTTAAGAAAAAAGATAACTTAAGATCAACAGACAGACAGACAGACAGACAGACAGTATAATGATACGCACATCCTTCGAGTAATGAGCAAAACTAAGAAAAGAAGAAAAGAGGGAGACAGAGGATAAAAAAAAAGCACGAAAAGTTGACACAGGATAAGAGGACACGTGACAAGAGGAGGAAGTAAGAGTGAAGGAACATAAGACCTAAAAAAGACACAAGAGGAAGAGGAAGAGGAAGGACAGTTACACCGCCGCTATTGCCACTATCAGAAATCGAGGCGTGAAAGAAGAGGAAGGAAGCGAGGGAGAAGGGAAAAAATGGAAGATATGATGGCGTCACAGAGAGAGAGAGAGAGAGAGAGAGAGAGAGAGAGAGAGAGAGAGAGAGAGAGAGAGAGAGAGAGAGAGAGTAAAAAAAAATAAGAGCCAATATCAAGGGAGTGAAGAGCAACAGAAAGCGAAGAAGAGGAGGAGGAGGAGGAGGAGACACACACAAAAAAAAATAAATAAAGGAGACAGAACAGTAATAAAAACAAAATTATAGATACAAAAATGATGGAGCGTAATGGAAAGATAATACAAAAAAAAAGGAAAAAAAAAATAAAGGAAGGGTCAGGAGGAAGAACTAAGAAAAAAGGAAAAAATGAAGACAGGGATAAGACTCAAGATTACATATGAAAAAAAGGAAGAAGGGAAGAAAAAAAAACAACAAACGGACACAGAATGATGAAGGTGGATGCAAGAAAGATATGATAAACAGAAAATAAGGAGAAGAGGCAAGAAGAGGACAAACGAACGATGGTATAAGAAAAGGAGAAAGAAAGATGGGAAATATAACAAAGGAAAGGAAAAATGTGAGAGGGAAGAGGAAAAAAGACGAAGACAGATACATATGAGAGAGAGAGAGAGAGAGAGAGAGAGAGAGAGAGAGAGAGAGAGAGAGAGAGAGAGAGAGAGAGAGAGAGACAGATGAATGAACGAAAATACGAGTATAAAAGGAGGGGAAAAGAAGGAAGAGAAACAGGAAAAAGCAAGAGAGAAATACAGAAAGGGAAAGAAAGGCGAGTAATAAGAAAAGAGGAAAGAGAGGGATGAATGAAAGAGGATATAGACGAAGGGAAGGAAGGAAGGACAGAAAAACTAGAAATGCGAAAAGAAAAAAAGGAAATAATGGATAGAAATTTGATAAAAAAAAAAAAAGGACGAGGAAAAAAGGAAAGTGAGAATGAATGCGAAGGAAGGCACAAACAAAACAGGGAAAAGGAAGGGAAACAGAGCGGAAGAGGGAAAAAAGAAGAAATATATGACGGAAACAAGTGGAAGGAGAATACGAAAAGAAGGCGAGAAAGGGAAAGAGGACAGAAGGAAGAAGGGAAGAAAAAGGGAAGTAGGAGAAACAGGAGGAAAAGAAGAAATCTATGACAAGAATACATGGAAAAGGAAAACCCCGGGAAGAGAGAGAGAGAGAGAGAGAGAGAGAGAGAGAGAGAGAGAGAGAGAGAGAGAGAGAGAGAGAGAGAGAGAGAGAGAGAGAGAGAGAGAGAGAGAGAGAGCATAAGGAAAGATAGAGGAAAAGGAAGATAGGAGAGAAGGAGAGAGAAAAAAAAGATACAAGAGAAGGAAGGAGAGAAAAGAAAGATAAAAGAAAAATGAAAGCGAAAAAGAAGATAGAAGACGAGGAAGAGGGAGGGTGAAGGTCATAAATGGAGATTGAATACGGTGGAATGATGAAAATAAGGAAGACACAAGAAACAAGACAAGACAACAGCTGAAGAAAAAAGGGACAGGGAAGACGAGGGAGGGTGGAGATCACAAATGGAAAGGGAAGAAGAGAAGAGAAGACAACGAGAAGTGACGGCCAGAAGAAAATGAAGACAAGTCAAAAAGGAACAAGACAAGATACAAGACAAAAGAGAATGGGAAATGGGAGATAGGAGAGACAGGGGAGGGAGAGAGGGAGGGAGGAGGTCATAAGGGAAGCTATAACCCAGCAGGTCTCATCCAAGCCTCGCCCAATATCCCTAAGCATTTCACACAAGGAGGCCAAGAACACGCAAGAAGCCAGGCCATCCCCGCCATCATTACCATCTCCTCGCCGCCCTCGCCCGTGTAACTGCCGCCATACCACCCTCCCTTTATCATCCCAAGCCATCCTCCCCATCATTATCCTCCCCATACCTCGTGTCCCACATATAACTACTACCGCCCTATATCTTCCCATATATACCTCGCTCTGATGGTAGTGGTGATGGCGGATGAGAGAGAGAGAGAGAGAGAGAGAGAGAGCATACAGGCAGTACAAACAGCTCTATTTTTATTTACCAGCCTTCAGGGGCCTCGGATCAAGGTCCCACAAAGGCGGCACACGAGGGGAAAGGGCGGGACTGAATTCACGTACTCCTACATACGGAACGTTCACATACTTTTACTAAATCCGGAGAATTAACCTCTGGCATATTAGGGGCTTGCCGATACCATTAGGAAATAAACAGATAAATAAATACGGAGGTAAATAAATGAGTGAGACTAAAACGGAAATGAACAAACAGAAGGCCAGGAAATAGAAAACGGGAGTGACCAACAACAACTCGCTAAAATTTCTTTACTGTAAGCCTAAAATTTGATCTTTTTTTCAGAAGGTACAGTCCAAAATATAGAGTAGGTAAAACAAAAATTTAAGAAAACGTACGTATAAACAGAACGGTAAATACAAAAGAGAAAATAACGAAAAGAGACGAAACAAGAAGAAAAACAAAGAAATCAACACAAAACTTGACGAGAAAGTAGAAAGGAATGAACGCGAGTGTGAAACGAGAATAAGAGTTGGAAGAAAGAAGGAAAGAGACGAAAGAAAAGAGAATGAGGGAGGGAGAGGTAAAAGAGAGAGAATGGGAGAGAGATGAGAGGGATGAGAGGGAGGGAGAGGAACACAGGCAATCATCGTCGCCCAAGATAAAATGTTCCCCGCAAGTTGCTCAGAAAAAGGATCGACGTGGAAAGAGGATCCCGTTTTCTCTCAGCGACGGCGGAGGAAAGGGCGGATCAGCAGAGAGAGAGAGAGAGAGAGAGAGAGAGAGAGAGAGAGAGAGAGAGAGAGAGAGAGAGCTGATGAATGTGGTATGAATGAGAACAACGAAGAAGGAAAAAATATACACGGAAGAAATAAAAGAAAACAAAGGAAAAGGGTGAAGGGGAATCTACACTAAAAGTGGAGTCTCAGGTGTTAATGGGAGAGTGTGGCAGTTCCAAGAAGGAAATGGCGACTAGAGGACGAGAGGCGGAGGAAGTGCGGCTGGTGTGAGGTGAAGAAGAGGGCCGTTGATGGAGGGAGACGGAGAACGAGGAGGAGGAGGAGGAGGAGGAGGAGGAAGCGGAGAGAACTAGTGGTGGATTGAGATGAAAGTGACTAACCTCTTCTCAGAATTTCTCTCTCTCTCTCTCTCTCTCTCTCTCTCTCTCTCTCTCTCTCTCTCTCTCTCTCTCTCTCTCTCTCTCTCTCTCTCTCTCTACAGTGACAAAAATACAGTATGAACACGAACCAAAATTACAGCGATAACAGGAAATGTTTTCAAATATACGCCATCGCTCAGCCAATGTGTCCGCGCGAGCTGCAAGGTATCATAATAAAAATCGAAACCAAACAAAAACATTTCGCCCTCTAATAATAACATACTCGTGACCACACACACCAACACATCAAAAACTTGGAAAGCATCGACCAAACGTTTCCTGGATCTCTATTTTGAAACACTTAGGGGGCTCTCATGAGAACTATGTATATTTTCAAAGGCCACAGAGATGATTGGCTATGCTCTCTCTCTCTCTCTCTCTCTCTCTCTCTCTCTCTCTCTCTCTCTCTCTCTCTCTCTCTCTCTCTCTCTCGGCTATCACTAGAATCATGAAAATGCCTTTGATATCCCTAGTAATTTTCACAAGCGTCAAATAAATGCAGTAGAGATGAGAATTTGAAAACGTGCTTCTTGATTCGAGAGCCACCGCATGAACCTACTCCACCGCAGCCTGTCAGTGGAGGGACAGGCGCTGCTTGGTAACATAAATAACCACGGAATTGATATAAAGTGACACAATCTCCTCCATCAGCGTTGAGTGGGCGAAGCTTTCAGGTGTGGACCCAGCGACCCAGAAGTGAGGGACGCTTGACCACTGAGGAAAGAAAACGGAGGCGACACACACACACACACACACACACACACACACACACACACACACACACAAAGAGAGAGAGAGAGAGAGAGAGAGAGACGCGTGGGGTGGGAATGGAACGCAGACCAGTTGCTGTACTTAGTCTCATTTTATAAAGGGGAATAAATCGCATATTTTCTTGCTCTTTGATCAACCGAGTTAGACATTAATTAGCCCGCCAACACCTGCCACTACGTAACTATGCCGCACCTCCAAGCAAAGCCACCACCACCGTGCCCACTCGCCTACTGTTGTCCCAAGATCATAAAATAAGAACACAAAAACATGAAAATAAGACAAGCTGAAAGAAACCATCAGGCCTACACTTGGCAATCCCTGCGTGAAGCCTCTCTACCTATTTCCACCAATCGTCCTCATCCATGAATTTATCTCATTTTTTGAGTTTCGTAATGACTCGGGAGCTTTTAAAATATCCCTTTATGCTCCTTTATGGACTCGCCCTCTGTCTTCCACTAACAGACATTCATACAGGCTTGATTGGGTTTCTAAAAGCTTAAAATTATCTGGTGCAAATTAAGAGTACTTTTTTTTTTTTTTTTTGAGAAAACCGACTTCGAGAGATGATCGGAGAATTCAAATGATTTAGTACATGAGGGATGATTAAAAATAAAGTAGTGCGTGTCATACTGTTAATAGCACCCAAAAGAAGGACTTCGGGAAGGAGGGCAGAGGACTGACTGGTGACGGCAAACAAGGACACAGCAGCACATATATCCCCCGAAGGCCACAGCAGGAGTGTAGTTTGTGGCAAATGGGAGGGAAACCATAAACTGACGCGCCATTTGGAGCACCCACCAATCACATAGTTAGAAGTGGCCTAGTAATCCAATCACGTTTGAATTCGTTTTCAGGGATTAAAACTAACACCAATAAAACGAACTTTCTCGCTAAATGGCGTAAGAAAAGTAGAGCTAATCTTTACACCATAACAAACATGTACACTTTTTTCCCTAAATGGTTAGTTGTAGGGAAATACATATTTACCTACTTATTACACGAATACTTCCTGCTGCACTTGATTTCACAGTAATAATAGAGAGGGAAGGTTGTACTTATTACAGTACGAGTACCTTAGTCAGCACGATCAATACATCTAATACGGGAGAAAAGGAAACTCCGGTGATATGAAAAGCATGTGTATAATTATGTGATCTACACTTTGAGCATGATCATAAGTGCTATGGATGTATTTTGTTGAACTGCACTAGAACCAAATAAATAAATGAAAACAACAGCAACAACATCATCCCTTTGCATTGCCTGGAACAAAAAGTGAAAGTAAAATAATAGTAAGGCAATATAATAAGATAAGAACATACCAGGTAATGCTGTGTGGCGGCTGCGGAGTGGTGACTGTCGAGTGAGACACACTAACCGGCTGCAGGGCACATAGCAACCATCAAAATACCCTCCTTCTCCTTAAATACACACTAGGCACGTCTTCCAGGTAACTCACCAAGAAGGCCAGTGCTTTGTGGAACAGTACTAACAGCTCCTGCACTTTGAAAACCACAGAAAGTAGTACAGTTTATGCAAGTTACCGCGGCGATCCGGCATACTCACGGCGGAAGACTTGCAGGCTGAAGTATCCACGTGGCGACTGGGGGTCCTTACTTCACTTACCGAACCAACGTCTCGAAGCTTCACTGGTGACGTGGCGCGAGACAATTTTGAATACTTTAGCGGAAACACACACACACACACACATACACACATACCATGCAAAGTTAAGTACGACATATCTCTGGACAGCTTTCTGTATATGTGGATTCCATAGACGATGTGACAACAGGAGGCAGAACAAAACTAGGCAATGCAGGCTCGAAAAATCAGGATCAAGCGACCAGTCATTTTCCGGAAGGATAAAAGTTGAAGAAAAGAACTGAAATTGAAGACAATGGGGAGTGTGCGTTATTACTAAACAAGAGAGAGAGAGAGAGAGAGAGAGAGAGAGAGAGAGAGAGAGAGAGAGAGAGAGAGAGAGAGAGAGAGAGAGAGAGAGAGAGATACGACAACAACAACAACAACAACAACAACAACAACAACAACAAAACAACAAGAGCAATAATTCAGTTGAAAAGAAGAACAAGAACAAGAAGAACAAGAAGAAGAACAAGAAGGGAAATCTCGAAGCAAACCGAGGAAGAAAAAGAAAAAAAATTTAAAAACACAAAGGAGAAGCAGGGAGAAAGAACAGGAATCGAAGGAGGAAGAGGAGGCGGCCGAAGAGGGAAACGACCAGGAACGGGTCATAAAATGCCATACCTAAAGCAGATGCCATAACGTGCCAAGCGGACATGATTACTTCACTCATGGCCCTCTTTCCTCCTCTCCTCCCTCCTTTCCTCTTTTACGACTCAGAACCACGTAGGCGAAGGGGAAAAAATGGGGAAGACTGGTAAGAGGAAAGGCGGAGTTAGGCGTTGTTTTATGACAAGGTAGAAGAGATTCGGACCATATTCTGAAACACTTCTGCGCCGTACTTCCACTATTTTCAAAAGACTTTATATAGTTGAAGTTACACGAGTTTTCAAGGATGTTTTCTTGGTTTAATGCCAAATTACCAAGATTTCTAAATTACTTAAGAGAGAAACAGTCTTTGGAATCCGGCTGAACATCTATGTGGCCCTTCAAAATCGTCGTGCAGAGAGAGAGAGAGAGAGAGAGAGAGAGAGTAGGCTATAGATGTTCATACGTAGGCGTGTGAAGGGAAGGGAGAGAGGAAAGAACAAAGCGCAGAGAGCCACAAAGGATTGGGGTAAAGAAAAGAAGAATTGAATTGCTCGGCAGTACATGGGGAAAGAATAGAACGACGGGTGAAATAAAATAAAAGGGTGATTCTAAATACAGTTGGTAGGAGTAGTAGTAGTAGTAGTAGTAGTAGTAGTAGTAGCAGTAGTAGTTGATTATCCCAGCGCTCTCTCTCTCTCTCTCTCTCTCTCTCTCTCTCTCTCTCTCTCTCTCTCAGCTTTTTTCATTAAATTTTTCTCTTCCTCTTGCAGACTCCTTTTTAGGAATACATATTGTTGCCTTTTTAATCATTTTTTTCTCGACTTTCTGAGAACACGACTCGTCAATGGCAAGGGAGGACACTACTCTCTCTCTCTCTCTCTCTCTCTCTCTCTCTCTCTCTCTCTCTCAGGATGTTAATGAGGCGAAGGGATGGTTATGATGGCGTCTAATCTTCTCTCTATCTGCTAAGCTTCCGTATATAGATTAGAAAGTTCCCAATATCACTTTTCTAAGAGGCAACATTTCTCAGTCGTTTCTTTATATATATATATATATATATATATATATATATATATATATATATATATATATATATATATATATATATATATATATATATATTCTTGTATGGGAGATGAAATAAGGAATGCCTTTTATTTCCGTTTGTAATAGTAACTAAGAGCTATATATAGGCTATCTATTGTGTGTGTGTTTTAAATCGTCTGTATAGTAAATACTCAAACTATTGATGAGAAACCTGTTCAATTTTAAGTAAAGTAAAAAGAATATTGTTAAAAATTGAGTTACAATGACACTCTCTCTCTCTCTCTCTCTCTCTCTCTCTCTCTCTCTCTCTCTCTCTCTCTCTCTCTCTCTCTCTCTCTAATAGAACTGCTGATAAGAAACGCGTTGAATTATAAAGAAACGAATATATGTATGTAAAAGTTAAGCTCTCTCTCTCTCTCTCTCTCTCTCTCTCTCTCTCTCTCTCTCTCTCTCTCTCTCTCTCTCTCTCTCTCTCTCTCTCTCTCAACACTACTTTCCAATACAAAGGCAGCACTAAGAAGAGATCTCGTGTCCTCTGCTGTACCTCACGTAAAAGGTAGAGATTAAAATAAAAATAAAGAAAATCCGTACTGAGATATAAGCTTTTCTCGAGTCCATTAGAGAGTGCAGCCAGGCATGGGGGGAGGTCAGCACAAAATAAGTGGAAAAACGAAAGCCTCCTGGAGTTTGCAAGGGAAGACTATGCTGTTTCCATTATAAGGTGGTTATGGAATTTAGGCAATACACGGCGTCATCAAAATAGATCCCCCAGCTTGAGAGATGAGGCGCCGGATTGAAGATGTCTTGTTGTGTTAGCAGAGGAGTGCTTATGCCGCCGCGTTAGAGAGAGAGAGAGAGAGAGAGAGAGAGAGAGAGAATTACTTTTCTTAATATTCTGTTATACATCAGTCTATCTTCTCGTCCTCGATCTCCGCTTTCTAACACCTTTGATTTTCTTTACAAACTTTTTAGATAAGTGTGTGTGTGTGTGTGAGCGTGTGTGTGTGTACTTTAAACCTTTTCGTCTTCCTTACTACCCACAATCCCCTCAACGAATACAATCCCCTCCCCTGAATACTGAACAACCTCACATGTAATAGAGCGTTCTATGTACTACATCAAAGAGAACCAAACCAGGCAAGTAAATTATGAACTCTTTAACACATTCATAATTTACTAACACTCTTCCGTCTAATAATCAAGAGGGAAGTTTCAAGATAATTCTCCAAATAATTTATGAACCTGTTTTCATTGTATTCTGGTGACTTCGCTATTTTTTTTTTTTTTTTTGCCTTTGGCCAGAGCCCTTCTAGAGAGAGAGAGAGAGAAAGAGAGAGAGAGACTCCTCTCAATTCTTGTATCTACACATGTTTTCAATCCTCCTGAAAACTACACTTCCTTGAGGTAAAAGTGTTGGTTCCAAGAAAGGCGTGAGGTAACGTCTTGTTAGGGTAATGAAATAACACGGGCCGGCATACCAATGTTACTATTATTCCCTCAGAGTGAGAGGAAGACATCACAGTCAATCACTTAAAATATAAATTTGCAACCTCCTAAAATATATGAAAAATGTAAGTGCACTTTATAATAAGGACAAAGGTTGCTTGGTTGGTAACTTGCACTAATGATTTGGGAAACATTCATCCCAATCTTGCCAACACCATATTTGCTCTATTTATCTTAATTTCTTATATATATATATATATATATATATATATATATATATATATATATATATATATATATATATATATATATATATATATATATATATATATATATATATATATATATATATATATATATATATATATATATATATATATATATATATATATATATATATATATATATATACGAGGTGTGTCATTAAAGTTCCAGGACTGGTGTCCTAAAAGATGAATTTCAAACCCAAGCCACAAACCACCATATTTCCCCTTCAAAGTAATCCTTCTGGAGTATACAACTGCGCTCCCAACCCTCTACAGTCACTAATCTTTTTCTTACGTGCTTTTAAAATCATGTCCTCTGTTGCAGGTCGTTTAACAATGAGCGCTGAACAGCGAACAAACTTGAAGTTTTTGGTGCAGTTGGGGAAAACGCCGTCAGAAGCACTGGGTATGCTGCAAAAAGTGTACGGGGATGAGACAATGTCACGCTCACGTGTTTTTGAGTGGTGCAAGAGGTTCAAAGAGGGCCGGGAGGACGTGGAAGATGACCCCAGGAGTGGAAGACCCTCAACGAGCAGGAATGAGGCCAATGTTGAGCGTGTCAAGCAGATGGTGCGTGACGATCGTCGGTTGACTGTTCGAAAGATCGCAGATGAGCTTGGCATGAACCACAACAGCGTGTGGAAGATTATCACTGAAGATCTGGGCATGCGGAAAGTCTGTGCGAAGATGGTGCCGAGACTCCTGAACGATGACCAGAAGGGACGACGCATGCAGGTGTGTCAGGACATCCTCGAGCGTCTGGAAACTGAACCAGACTTGCTCAGGAGAGTCATCACCGGCGATGAGTCCTGGGTATTTGAGTACGACCCGGAGACCAAACGCCAGAGCCTTCAATGGAAGAGTCCGGCGTCGCCACGGCCGAAGAAAGCAAGGCAGTCCAGGTCCAGCTTCAAGGTCATGTTGATCGCTTTCTTCGATGTGAGGGGCATCGTCCACTGCGAGTTCTTGCCACAGGGCCAGACAGTCAACCAACATGTGTACAAAGAAGTACTGCGGCGTCTGCTTCGTGCAGTGCGCGAGAAGAGGCGGGAGTTGTGGCAGGGCAACTCGTGGCTGCTTCACCACGACAATGCGCCTGCTCACAATGCCCTGAGCATCAGAGAGTTCTTGGCCAAGAAGAACATCGCCGTGCTGGAGCAACCGCCCTACTCACCTGACCTCGCTCCGTGCGACTTCTTCCTCTTCCCCAAGCTCAAGGAGGTCATGAAGGGGACCCGTTTTGATGATGCGGACGACATCAAAAAGGCCGTGACGACGGAGCTGAGGAGCATCCCGCAAGAATCCTTCCAGCAGTGCATGCAAGCCTGGCAGAGAAGGATGGACAAGTGCATGCGGTGCCAGGGGGATTACTTCGAAGGAGATAACCTATAGTTTGTAGCCTGGATGTGAAATAAAACTTGTGTGGCACCAGTCCTGGAACTTTAATGACACACATCGTATATATATATATATATATATATATATATATATATATATATATATATATATATATATATATATATATATATATATATATATGTTTTTTAATCAAAAAATCATGTTACTTATTCATCATAATATTACTACTTGTCAAGTGGAGCACCAGCCTTAAAACAGATATGACTACAGAAGCAAATTAACTCTTTATTCATGTATATACCAGGTCAACATCCCTGCAGAGGAGACAGCTAAGACAAGATGCACACACACACACACACACACACACACACACACACACACACACACACACATTTCAAATCCACCTATGTTCTAGCCCTCTACAGGGAGGAGAGACAGCTATTCACCAATCACCCCACGATGGAGATGACCTGCACAAGGATATCTGGGCCTTTCAACACCACAGTCCAATAGCAAAACTGGTCTGGCTTTGCTACACTTTAACAGGTCCATCCCCTTTCCCACACTGCATTCATCCTACTGTCATCATCTCTCATCACATGTTTCAATCTTAGTCTCATTTACTTTCAAATTCACGAGCAGACACATCATCCAAGACTAGACTAATGTGCATTGTCAATTCCTGAGATAGAGTTTCTAAAAATTAATATATATATGTGTGTGTGTGTGTGTGTGTGTGTGTGTGTGTGTGTGTGTGTGTGTGTGTGTGTGTGTGTGTGTGTGTGTGTGTGTGTGTGTGTAATTTTCATTCCTAACTAATGTGAGAGCACAATAAAAAGCTTAAATGGACATTTTTTGTAACATAATGAAATAAGGTATGATATCTTGCCTTGGCTGTCTCTTTTCAAGTATGATGTCAATCTGGTACATGAAATAAAATAGTAAACTTCAGACAATTTTCAATTCAGTAAAATTTATCAACATTAATTAAAACACCAGGTACTACAAATTTAAATTTGAAAACAAAACAAAATTGGCATAAATTCATTGCAGAGTCAGTTGTACTATCACACCCTGTGGCTTAAAACATCAACATATCCACTATACCTACATTTAAAATGTAACTAATTAACCCCTTCTTGCCCAAGCCAGACAGTGTCACACTGCTCCCCCATGACCATCTTTTTAGCTGTAAACATGTGTTGAAAATATCTTCAATTATATTCTTATTTTGCCTTACCAGAAGGATGTTTGATTCCTTTCTCCAAAAATACAATAAATACAACAAAAAATTCAGTTTTGACACATATCTGTCTGTGAATATTTGTATTTGTTGTATATAGTAATAAAACAGATGTAAAAGTGAGTTTGGTGAGATCATGGTGATAAATACGACAACAATACGTGTAGTGGTGCCTACTTACTGTAAGCTGAGGGCAAGAAGACAAGAAAATGTCTGAACACAGACATACAACTAGCAATGGTAAGCTCCAAGCTGTGTCACAGAACACAGGTGTGACATCAAGCTGGCCATCATCAAGTATGTACACCAAAAATTTTCATCTACTCTTCCAGCAACTCATCTTCTTCCCATAATTCTCTCTCATTGACTGAATGATGACTCATTCACTGTTACTCTTAGCTTTGCTCAAATACCATGGCACATATGATGTGTCAGAGTCATGCAACATGACTGAAATTATGTACGAAATAAAGAAACATTATGCAATATGGCGAGGCAAAGACGAAACCAGGAAGTATTTCTCTCTTGCTTGTATCTTGGGGAAAACTAAATATACTTATTAATCATCATCACTGATGTGGTAAGCTGAGATGTACCAGCTCATGAGGTCTCTATGTTGTGATTAGTTGGAGGGCAGACCTTATTCTTTGCTTATTGCCAAATAACATCATCTAAGGATGCATAATATGGATCAAGAAACTACTCCTCTATATAAGAAGTAAGTTGTAATGAAAGGGTACATATTCTGGGGTGCAGGAGTGAGGTCTATGTGAATGTAAATGCATATGCTGTGGGCATGAAGGGGTTAAGACAATGAAAATCTACACTATAAATATAATTCACTGCCCTATTTTCTTGTTCACTTTCACTTACATGTCATCTCTGAATGTAGGCTATAATGACTCTTACATTATTCCTTTGTGAGCACATCTTGGATTATCTGGTATGCCTTTGTAGCACATTCAACAAAGCCAGGCCCATCACGGTGAGGAGGGTATGTGGAAACACCAAAGGCCAAATGGTCGTCCCGAATATGGTACCTGAAAAGAAAAGGATATAAGGCAGAAAATAATGGCAAGAAATGCTATCTAGCACCACTGCTTCTGGTCATGGGATGAAAATGAAAATATAGAGAAACAATTACATACAAATTTTTTACCACTCAGAGCCAATGATGTTCTATCCATTCTTAGAAACAAGTGAAGTATTCTTTCCTGAGAGCACTTCACATTAAGATGAAAGAAGCAGTGTAGTAGTAAGTTTATTATTATTCACTTCCATGTAATGACAAGAAAAATCAGATTAGTCACTTTTGTAGTTCTGAGGCAATGTCAGATTCATCTTACCATGTCATCTACCAGCACCATAATATTCATTTATTGTTGTTTACTTATTCTGAGCTGGATGGATACTGAGTGCTATGCTACCACTACAACACAATCAAGTCCACATGGTCAGGTGGCCAGCCACACCCCCTCACCTGGATCCCTACCTGCCTCCAGCCACTACCCAGATATCCACCAGCAACAAAGACAGATAACTCCAGGATCCATAGTTTTTTTTTATTTTTATTTTTTTTATTTATTTTTTTTTTTTTTTTTTAAGTTAGGTGGTGTTGTCCCAGAGGGGAACTTGGTTTAGACAGGGATCCTCCTCAGTCTGCTGTTCTTTTTTTTTTTTTTTGTCTGTGTGAACTTTTGCTGTGACTTCTTTAAGAGTACAAAGTAAATATTGATTTTTTTGTTGCTAACTTTTTTCTTTTTCATTTAAACCAGTAACCTTTTTACCTTTTTTGTGGTCACTGAGGAGAGTACTTCATGTTTTAAAGTATTTTTTTATTGGTTAGTCTTTTGGTGTTCTAAATAGGCCAGCATTATATATATATATATATATATATATATATATATATATATATATATATATATATATATATATATATATATATATATATATATATATATATATATATATATATATATATATATATATATATAACCATGGAATCAGCACAATAAATTTTGAGCATCAATGAACAATGTGAAACTTCATGTTCAAGTTGTTGAGCTGAAGAATCTGCAGACCTCCTGACATAAAACAACAAGAGAGCTGTTCACCTTAAGACACCCTGAGCATGACACAGAAGCCAAATTGATAGCACCAAATTCAAGATATTTCCTCAATTGATGTTTGTCACAGGAATACTGACAAACATGTCAGTATTCCTGCACTACTTCCTTTTCCAAAACACTCAAAATTACATAATACTGTATTCTATCACAAATAAAAAAACATACATACCCAACACCTAAGCCATTCCTGACTACAGGTGCAAATCCTCCAAAACCAATTTCATCTGAGGGCAGAGTTGAGGTGGAGATGATGATGTGGTTTATCTTGGCATATGCAGGATCAGTGAAAATGTCTGGCATAGGGGAGCCACTAGCCTCTGCTAGTTTCCGCAATGCAAACAGGTGCCTATCAAAACCTTGCCCTGAAAAGTAGTATAAAACATAAATCATGCCTTAAGTTGTGGTCAGCTTTTTCAAAGTCATAAATAATGATGCTAGCAGTGGGCAGTAGAGGCTCAGATTATCCATGATTGAAAGTAAGATGCAATATATGGACACCAGCAAGTGGAGACTTTCCTACTACTCCAAGCCACAGACATATGAACAGGTATGTGACATTATGACAACACCAGTCATGTGCCTCCATTCTGCCAACCACCGCACATCTGTGCACTTCTCTGTCAAACTTTAACTGTCTATAAAATACAGACAAGTACAGATATAGTATATATTCCATACAGAACATTCTTTGCCTAAAATAATATGATCTCTAATACTTAACACCTAGTATGAAAAATACACTGTACATAGATGTAGATAAATAAAGTACACAGACAGATGAAAACATAAATAGACAGTATACACAGACAGACAACTAGACAAATAGAATGGTAAAAAATTAAACAAAAGTACATGTGCATCAAATAATCTTACCCATAGCTGCCTCTTTGGTCAAGTTGCCATGCATTTTTGAGCATTCCATCATCAATTTCTTGAGTTCAGAATGACTTGGGAGTTGTGCCTGGGTGATGGCCTTGCAGAAAGCTTGGGTCTCCAGCGTGGCAGGGCGGACGGTCTCTGTGCGGCCATGTTTGAAAGCTGCCGTGCTGCATGACTCATACGTGGGGACAGTTTCACCATTTTGAAGGTAGTAAGCTGCCTGTAAACCACAAAAATTGTATCCTCATAATGTTAATAAGCACAATTATATACATATATAAATATACATATTGTACTGTTTGTTTCACCTGTTTATGTCATTGTAAGTGCTTGTGAATAATTGGAAAGAAATGAAGACAGACAAAAAGGAAACTCTGATCTGAAAACAATAAGGTCAATGTTTTTATGAAGTCTTAATAATGAAAATATATTGGTCTAATAATCTAAACACTATGCAAAATCAACTGTGGTATCATAATCAAAATTTCCTAAAATGTATTGCAACTCCTTGAAACTTATTTGATCATGCATATAGCAGCTAACAGAGGTTTTCAGTGTAGGAAATACCTTAAAAGATAAAGTATAATTAGAAAGAATATGTTCAAGATACATACATATATAATATCATCATAAAACCAGTTCTACTATATGGGTACAAAACATGTACAACTGTGCAGAAGGAACAAAGATCAACTATATTTAAGAATATGGTGTTGAGGAAGATTCAGAGCCCGATCCTGAACAAAGAAACATGACAGAGGAGAATACAAGGAAGCTGAGTGAGATATATGCAAATTCCTCAACAGATGTTGTCAAAGTAAGAAGAATGAAGGGGGATGGACATGTAGCTAGGATGCAGGAAGACAGATTACATAGAAGTTGGATGGATATGGTAGGGATGAAAGAGGTCAACCTGAAAGACTGAGGAGCAGATGGGAATATAATATAAAGAATTAGTTTGAGAAGCTGAGAAACATGGACTGAAAAGACTGGAGAAATACAGCACAAGACAGAGAAAGATAGTGAGTCCTCATGTCACCAGTTATGCTTATATAAGAAAATTCATGACCACCAGAATGAGTGAAAGTTCAAGTGAGAGATCATGTACATTCTTAGCTAAAAATATAAGGGAATATGCATGCTAAATGAATAATATTCAAGTGTGTGTATGTGTGTGTGTGTGTGTGTGTGTGTGTGTGTGTGTGTGTGTGTGTGTGTGTGTGTGTGTGTGTGTGTGTGTGTGTGTGTGTGTGTGTGTGTGTGTGTGTGTGTGTGTGTGTGTGTGTGTGTGTGTGTGTGTGTGTGTGTGTGTGTGTGTGTGTGTGTGTGTGTGTGTGTGTGTGTGTGTGTGTGTGTGTGTGTGTGTGTGTGTGTGTGTGTGTAATAATAATAATAATAATAATAATAAACGGTTTATTCTTTAGGCAGTCAACAAACTGAAAATATACATTGGGGGTGGGGAAATACTTGACATTAATCCTAAAGGTAAGTCAAATCTAGAAGAGACTATTGATTGATGGCTCGCACCATGGTGGGAATTGCACTGAGTCTGTACCGGTCCGTACGTGGCGCCTTTAGGGGCGTTATCTTATTGTGGTGCCTGGTGGCACGGGTAGGGCGAGGCGCGTCAGGCGGCAGCAAGCTTCTGAGACGTGGATGATTCAGAAGTCCCCTTCCAAACTTCTCTAGAGCCTCACTGTACCTGGTGGATAGTCTGGACAGCTTCAGGGTGTTCAGGGCTTCTTCATAGGTGGTGTATGCAGGGCCAAGGATGACCCTGCACGCCCTTTTCTGCACACTCTCCAACTGTAGCTGTTGAGTTTGTGTGAGGGAGGAGGACCACGCTGGGGAGGCGTACATGAGTTTGGGGAGGATGAAAGTAAGATACACCCCTCTTAACTCATCTGTCGGCGTCCCCAGCGACCTGAGTCTGCGCAGCATGTACAGCCTGTAGGTAGCTGATCTTATGGTGCTGGCGACATGCTGCTTCCAGGTCAGCTGGTCGTCCACCGTGACTCCGAGGAGCTTGGCACATCGGACCACCTGGAGGGGGTGAGGGCCCACTGAGAGCTGGGGAGGGGGCACTGGTACAGAGGAGGTACAGAAATGCATCACCACAGTTTTGTTGTGGTTGATGGTCATCCTGCTCTCCTCCGTCCACATCTGCAGCCGCTCCAGGATCGCTTGCAGTGGCGAGTAGTCCGGGTTCTTGGTGGAAACTGGGACGCCCACGGTGCAGTCGTACACATACTTCCAGCGATGGGGGGTGTCAGTGAGGGCGTCGTTAATGAGGAGGAGGAAGCATAGAGGACCCATCTTGGTCCCCTGGGGGACCCCACAAGTCAGCTGTTGGAAAGTAGAGACAGAGCCCTGATAGCGAACGGCCTGACGCCTCCCTGTGAGGAAGTCGGCTAGCCACGCTATCAGGTTAGGAGGGAGACCCAGACTCACTGCCTTGCTGATGACAACAGTGTGATCAACAAGATCAAAAGCCTTTTTGAAGTCCACAAAAGCAACAGCTAGAGAGGTGTTTCGCTTGTCCAGGTGGCTGTGGATGAATTCAAGGAAGCTGGTCAGGTAATGGGAGGTGGAGGTGGCTTTAATATTTCCAAACTGTCTGATATCCACGGTATTACAGATTTTGGTGTAGGCCCAGTCATATACAAAATCTTCACAAATAAGGCTAGGGATGGGGGTGATAGAGACTGGTCTGAGGTCATTGAGTGACTGTGGACTGGAGGTTTTGGGGATGGGGGTGACGTAAGATGTCTTCCAGTCCTCGGGGCAAGAGTGTTGGGAGAGTGAAGCGTTTATTATTGAGCATAGCGGTGTTGCTAGCTCTACAGCAAATTCCTTGTAAATTTTTATAGGAAGGTCAGTGGGTGTGGTGGATCTTGGTTTGAATTTGAGTATTCTCTTAAAAACATCCACCGCCTGGACACTGGGGGGATGAGAGGGGGCCGGAAGATAGGCAGGAAGCAGAGTGGTGTGGAGGGGAGGAAAGGTTTGACAGATAGCAGCAAAGTGATCGTTCATCTCCTGAGCCGCGAGAGTAGCAGGAAGGTGTGAGGTGCAAGGAAGAGACGAAGTGTGCTTTTGTAGGCCACACAAAGCTTTGATCTTATCGTACCACTGTCTGTTGTTGGTCAGCTTGAGGTGGTGTATCTTGTCTGGGTAATAGTTTGCCTTTGCAGCCTTAATCTCCCTGATTACTCTGTTTCTTAGTTTCCTGTAAAGGACCGGGCAGGAGTGGAACGCCCAGGTCCGCTGACGCATGAGTCTTTTAATGTGGGGTGTCATCCAGGGAGCATCAGAAGGGTGCGTTGTGACGCTCTTGGTTGGGAAGTAGTGGTGGAAGGCCTCTGTGGTGGTGGTGACGTAATTCTGCCATTTTAAGTGGACGTCCTCCACAACCAGCACTTCGGTCCACGGGTGTTGTGTCACCCACTGCCCAAACTCCCTCATGGCTGAGTCAGGCATGGGGCGGTGGGTCCTGGTGACGGCTGACTGGGGGGTCGAGGTGGTGGGTGTGGGTGTCCACAGTATGGAGAGGTGGGTGCTCCGTCCCATGGGAGGCAGCGGTTTGGGGGGCGAGTACTGCTGGCCCAGGTCTGTCAGTATAAGGTCGAGGATGGCTTGCTGGTGGGTGGGGAAGTCCGCGACCTGGGTGAGGTGTAGCTGGTGTAGAATATCGTTGATATCTAATCTGTTAAAGTCCCCACAGATGACCAGTTTGGCGGCAGGATACTTCACCCTCAGGGCATCAGCAGTGTCGACGATATGAGCGGTGAGTAACGGTGCTGTGGTGGCTCGTGGGGGGTGGTACACGACGCACACGATGATGGAGGCCGTGTTGCTGGGATGGCAGGGGGGCGTGACTCTCACCCACAGGGCCTCTACACCGGCCGGAATATCGACAGGGAGGTGTGAGGGGCTGAGGGAAGAGCGGCAGAAAACGGCTACTCCCCCCCCCCTGCGTCCTGACCTCAAGTGATGGTAGAGCTGGTAACCCTGCATTGAGCACACCTCAGGAACAATCTGCCACGCCTCAGTAATCGCTACAATGTCTGCACAAGTAGAACTCACCGTCACGATTAATTCGTCCATTTTGTTGGCTAAAGATGTTGCATTGAATAAGAGGAGGGAGGGTAAACTGTACCAAATCCGAGGTACTTCAATGTGCCTGTATTCCTTCTTCCCTACCCTGCGGTCAACTCTGGCACTTGAGGTCACAACCTTGATGGGACGCACTTGTTTCCCTCCCCTCGACCCGCGGTTCCGAAATAGTTTCAGGGTCTTAAGGCACTTTATCACGTTGGGCGGTGGGTAACCTGATCCTCGCCTGCGTCGTAGGAGGTAGTTGCGTTCGTACGTTTGCACTGGAGCACCCATTGTTCTTTATGTGTCACCACTCACTCGCTAAATGTGTTCACAAGTACAGGAGTTTCACCAGGGCGAGCCTAAAACTAAAAGCTAAGAGTTGAAAACAGAAACAAAAACAAAAATAAGGTCGCTATCACTAGTGGCAGGGGAAGGCCAACAAGCTGGCCGAGGCTGCCCGAGAGCGCCAAGGGTCACACGTCCTGCCCGTGTGAGGTCAGAACAGTGTGTGTGTGTGTGTGTGTCTGTGTGTGTGTGTGTGTGTGTGTGTGTGTGTGTGTGTGTGTGTGTGTGTGTGTGTGTGTGTGTGTGTGTGTGTGTGTGTGTGTGTGTGTGTGTGTGTGTGTGTGTGTCCTTAGGTACCTAAATGCATTGTATGCAAACATTCAAGTGTGTGTGTGTGTGTGTGTGTGTGTGTGTGTGTGTCCTTAGGTACCTAAATGCACTGCATGCAAACATTCAAGCATTTTTCATGGCTCCTCATTTAGTGCTGTATCTCAAAAATTATCATATCAATATCTATGTGAACAAGAATGTTCTCTGCAATAAAATTTGCCAGTCCAAACAAGAAAACAAAAAACAGAGAACCTGTTCCTTCCTTACTTAATGGAAAGTAAAAATTTCCTGTGAAAGATCCATACCCTTCTGCCCTTATTCCATCAATAACAATTACAAATGACATGTGTATTAAATCCTAAAGTTTAAGTATATAACTACTTGTAAAACATGTGTTCAAAATCTTTTTTGGGGGATGTGGAATTTACCTGTAGTCCAAGTTGCATAAGGGCATCAGGAGATAATTTGTTTTTCTTGCACAGTTTCTTTCCAAAAAATTGTGGTTCTAGCACATCACATTTAAGGGCACTCGTGTTGGCCTCATAACTCTGGTGAGCTTTGTCTATGGCTGCTTCTAGGCTTGGAGTCAATGTGAACTCTGAAAAAAAGTAAATAAATATAAAATGGTAAATAATAATAATAATAATAATAATAATAATAATAATAATAATAATAATAATAATAATAATAATAATAACAACAACAACAACAGTAATAATAACAGCAGCAACAACAACAACAACAACAACAACAACAACAACAACATAATAATAATAATAATAATAATAATAATAATAATAATAATAATAATAAAAATAATAATGCATACATACATACATACGAGTATATACGAGTACATACATACACACATACATACACCATGGCTGTCTCTACCACCAAAAGTGTACACATTGATTTACCCCGACCCCTTCATAATGGTACCATTCCCTACCCCATAATTACAGTACTCCAATCCTTAAGACCTGAGAACCTCACACAAACTAAACAAGAGTATCACTAACTACCAGCACTTCCAAGTCATACCCAGCCTGCGGACAAGTTTTGAAGCATCAATGGGGGCAGGTCTGCTGTCAGAGTTGATTGAAGGTCTGTTGGCAAGGTCCTTTGTTATTTCAGTGAAGTAGTTCATGACTGCCACTCCATCCCCCCACCCGTGTTCAAAGTTGAGTGCCAACTGACTATCAGCCGTGCAGATCAGGGAGAAGGACTTGTCAAACCACCTAATAAAAAATAAATCATTGAGACTTGTAGATTTGTCAGTCATCAACAAAAGTATGTCCTAAATGTATTCTGAGTAAAGGTTTAAGAATATAAAAAAAATGCAAGTGTATGACAGCATGGGTTTTCATTTGTCACCAGTGTACAAACTTATTTTTGAAAGTGATGCTGAACAAAAGGAAAGACAAAGCCTTTCAATCTACTTGAGGAGTTGACATGTTACATTATGGTTATTTTTATTTCTTTATCACAGTTATCACTCCTGTCACTGTCCCCTCTTCATCATCATTATCAACAACATTGTCATTCTATCATCATCATCATCATTGTCATCATTGGCATTATAACCATCATTATCACTGACATCATCATCATCATCATCCCTACCATCAATAAGGAGCACATGATACCCTGCTACTCCATTCTTGTGTGTCCTTCAAATAAATCTCTCCCTTTCCTGTCACAGTATTAATCCTCATCACTTTCAGCCTTTAAACCTTTAAAATTTGCCTCACAACTTAAGATGTAGGTCAGATTCAAAACACTCACCGATTGTTACCGTCACCATGAAGGAATGTGTGATAAGTCTTTATAGGGTCGTCGCCGAGAATCGCCTCATCAAACACAATGTTGAAAGCAGCTGCATCAAGGACATCCAGAGCAGCTTCATTTCCTGCTTCCACTAACTCATCACGACACTTGGCCCAGGTATCTCTGTTCTCCGTAGTGAATATGGCAATGGAGCGTTTGGCTGGAGGTGTCTGGTCATTGTAGATGTAGGATACACATGCATGAATGTGCTCAGGTGACAAGATGTTACCTGAAAAATATATCATAGACCTTATTTATAATTTCATGGTGTTGTATAAGCACTTAGATCTCACACTTTCATTATTTTCCACCCTTTCTGTCATTTTAGAAAAGAATAATTTTACCTTTGAAGACCTCTCTATTTCCTATTTCTATGAGAAAATTTTACATCAGCTACCGCATTTTAAGGAAAATCTCAGGTTGTTATATAGATAATGATTAAGACTGCAAGAATCCATGGTCCTTAATTTACCACTATATATATATATATATATATATATATATATATATATATATATATATATATATATATATATATATATATATATATATATATATATATATATATATATATATATATATATATATATATATATATATATATAAGAATAACTACTGTAAGTTACATTCAGCACTAGTATTGATATAAAAATCATAGGCTACACATAGGTATCTTTATCAAATACATGTGAAGGTCATTAATTTATACATACACACATAGACCAGAGAACCACATACCATCTTTGTCAAGCACATCAAAGACATAAAAGTGTCCATTTTTCATGATCAGCATGTGGCGTGCCTTGGGATAAGTGCGAAGGACATCCTTGCCAAGCTTTGGGATGCGAGTGGAGTTGAACATATTGCCAAACTGAGACATGTCCAGAGGAAAGGCCTGATAAAAAAATACAGAAACTAGCAAAACTTTACAATATTAATAAAGGCGGTCTAATGCAAATATATCTCCTGCCATCAATAGCTATTCATCATCACTTTATCAGCATTCAGCTTTTCCTTCTGGCTTGGATAAGTAACATATGATATGCATTATTCCAGTGTCTGTAGACCAAAAATGATCCACATCAAAGATAATGAGGTGAATGATGAATTATTATTATATTCATGTCATTATGAATAATGGAACAAAAGAACCTTCAATAACAATTCTTCCAATTAAACAATGCTAGAAGAACATACTGCACTATTCTATAAATTCCAAGTACACTTACCTTCTGTGCATATGCAGCATAAGATGAAATAGCAGAAGGTGTCCATCTGACAATTTTGCGAAACATGGGTGTGTCGCTCTTAGCTGGATTGAGGTGATACACAACAGGTTCCAACACACTATCTCGTAATGAACGCATGAACCTGAAAAAATAAATAAATAAAAAATAAATAAAATAAAAAAAGATAAAATAACAAGAATTCAAAGCATATTAATTTTTTTCACAAAATTAAATGAGTAATTTTCCATTTTTACATTTTTGAACCAAGCATATCTTACATAACCTACTCTTACAAATATTTTTCATAATTTCATTCTATTTTCTTCATTCCAGTAACCCTTTTAATATCTTCTCCCTTACCTCAGAGACGACACCAATGTGTTGGTAACACGGATCACAGGGTCTGACAACCCTGGCCGCTCCTCAGGATGGAACGCCAAGAAGGGGTTATAATTCAAGACGACGGGAACACGATCACTCAGGTACATGTCAAACCAAGGACCACAGATGTAGCTGGTGTGTTTATTTGCCTGTTGAGGTATAAATATTAAGTGCACTGATAATTTAAGAAGACTCTAATGCTACTTATTTCTCATATGAAATTCATTTGTATGGAAAAAAAAAGTTATATTTTAAAAGGCAAAAACACTAATTCACAGAACAAAACACTATGAAACATATATAATTAATTTTCTTACCTTGTCAATATCTTTCAGCTGAAACTGTAAGGTTGCTCCAATTCCCTCTTTAAACTGGGTCACAAACTTCTCTGTTCTCTGATATTCTTCACTTGATAATATGACTTTCTGCGACCTGAGGTAACGTTCACATGTCTTGTCCAAAGCTGAGAAATGACAACTTGTATAAGGCTTTTGGTTATAATGCAAACTTTTAAAATATACTACCAGTTCATTATAATCATTATCATTATTATCTACACTGATATTTTTCATCCCTTGCTGCCCTCTAGATAGCATTATCCTCTTCCTGCTAACCATAATTATCTCTAATGACACTCTTCCTGGAAACCCCCAAACAGACAGCCATGAAATACTTTAAAATAACTCATCCACAGAATTTATAACTCACTGCATTTTTACTATCACTGATTACTTTTAGCTTTTATGACAAACTTCTACTCTGTAATCTATAATTATTCCCAATAGTTTATTCTTTTCAGTTAACAGCCTTACAAAATATTTTACCTCAGCTCTTTTACACAATTTGATACATCTTCCCTAATCCCTGATCTACTCATGCATAAGCTCTCATCCTTTGCACACTTTTACTTCTCTCTTGAACAACTTATTTATCAGAACTAATCATCTCCACATCCACCACTCCTCTAAAAAAATATATATAATAAAAAAAAGAATCCTCTTATCAGTAGGCAGGAGCAAGAATCTTTTCTGTTAAGGCTTCTGTTCCTCTCACCTGGGATTGGAAGCCTCAGCAGAGATTTCTGGAAGTGCATCGTTGGTATTTTGGACTTGTGGATGTACTGGTAATCGTCACTCTTCACGTCAAAGGTACTGCACCAACTACAGGAAAATATCATTACAAGAATGGTATCATACACATTTTTTTCAGGATTTACACACTACATATAGATATTTATTACTATCATTCTATACTAATATCTTACACCATAAAGTTATCATCCAGCAGTGCCTATGAAACATGATGCTATAAGCAAATAGGCATCTACAATACAAGTGAGGAACACTGCCCATATGACTGAAATAAGTACCACTCATGCTGTACATCCCATTACAAACTATACATTCTTCTTTACAACTATTCATTCCTCCTCACTCTTCAACAACACATCTGAAGTTACCTTCATCACATACAATTTCAGAGGTTCTTGACTAATACTATCAGAATAAATGGAATATAAGAAAACATGTGATGATTTTCTTTTATTATTTTTTTGTAGGAGGGACACTGGCCAAGGGCAACAAAAATCCAATAAATAAAAAAAAATCCCACTGAGATGCCAGTCCCAGAAAAGGGTCCAAAGTGGTAGTAAAAAATTGAAGGATAAGTGTCTTGAAACCTCCTTCTTCAAGGAATTCAAGTCACAGGAAGGTGGAAATACAGAAGCAGGCAGGGAATTCCAGAGTTTACCAGAGAAAGGGATGAATGACTGAGAATACTGGTTAACTCTTGCATTAGAAAGGTGGATAGAATAGGGGTGAGAGAAAGAAGAAAGTCTTGTGCAGCGAGGCCACAGGAGCAGGGGAGGCACTTTTTTTTTTTTATGTAGTAGGGACACTGGCCAAGGGCAACAAAAGTCCAATAGAAAAAATGCCCACTGAAATGCCAGTCCATAAAAGGGTCCAAAGTGGTAGTTAAAAATTGAAGGATAAGTGTCTTGAAACCTCCCTCTTCAAGGAATTCAAGTCATAGGAAGGTGGAAATACAGAAGCAGGCAGGGAATTCCAGAGTTTACCACAGAAAGGGATGAATGATTGAGAATACTGGTTAACTCTTCCATTAGAGAGGTGGACAGAATAGGGGTGAGAAAAAGAAGAAAGTCTCGTGCAGCGAGGCCACGGGAGGAGGGGAGGCATGCAGTTAGCAAGATCAGAAGAGTAGTTAGCATGAAAATAGCAGTAGAAGACAGCTAGAGATGCAACACTGCGGTGATGAGAGAGAGGCTGAAGACAGTCAGTTAGAGAGAAGTTGATCAGACAAAAAGCTTTTGATTCCACCCTGTCTAGAAGAGCGGTATGAGTGGAACCCGCCAGATATGTGCAACATACTCCATACATGGACGGATAAGGTCCTTGTACAGTTAGCACCTGGGGGAGTGAGAAAAACTGGTGGAGATGTCTCAGAATGCTTAACTTTATAGAAGCTGTTTTAGCTAGAGATGAGATGTGAAATTTCCAGTTCAGATTATAAGTAAAGGGCAGACCGTGGATGTTCAGTGTAGAAGAGGAGGACAGTTGAGTGTCACTGAAGAAGAGGGGATAGTTGTCTGGAAGGTTGTGTCAAGTTGATAGATGGAGGAATTGAGTTTTTGAGGCAATGAACAATACCAAGTTTGCTCTGCCCCAATCAGAAATTTTAGAAAGATCAGAAGTCAGGCATTCTGTGGCTTCCCTGCCTGAAATGTTTACTTCCTGAAGGGTTGGATGTCTATGAAAAGACATGGAAAATGAATGAAGAATGATACTGCTGAAGTAAATAAGAAGACAGGAACTCCCTGGTTGCTTCTATATTTCCTCCTTCCTATGACTTGAACTCTTTCAAGAGGGAGGTTTCAAGACACTTATTCTTCAATTTTCAATTAATCTTTTGACATCTTTTTTTAGGACTGGCACCTCAGTGTGATTTTTCTTCTGTTTTGTTTCCCTCAGCCTTTGACCCTCTTACATAGAAAAAATAATAACAAATAAATAAATATGTATTCATAAACAAAAATAAATAAATAAAATAATATATTGATGTGCAGATTTCATTGTATAATGCAAGCAATATCTGTCTTTTGCCTCCTACTCTGCTATAAATTTGTCTGATCACAGGTGGCATGAGTAAAGAACACAAAATGTTTGAAATGATTCCAAGTTTCATCTAGGTGGTATTTTATCAATTTAATTACACCATCACATTTATGACTTTTTTCTTTTATCAGTACTAATCAAATAACTGTTGTGGATGCTTAGTAATTAATATAAATTATACACAACAAACATTTCACATCATTCAGTTCACTTAACCTCATCATAAGATCCACATTTGCATTCTATCAAGTTTTGACAAATGTATTTGAGTTCTAGAATCACTGCTGAGTTTAATAATATCAACCAAAATGGACTGTCTTGTATAAGAGATGAGCTAAGACAAAGCAGAAATATAAAATCCAGAGCATGTGTGTCTGATAGCCTTTCTTCTTAGTAGGTACTTGTCAGTTATTTTACATTAAACTCTTGATGCTTTCAGAAATGCTTCTCACTAAATATCGGAGACTGTGTTTTTGCACATGAAAAATATAAACTAATCAGGTAATGTAATGCAAATTCTGAGCTACCTATACTGAAGAAGTGAGAAAAAATTTTGATGCTAATTTGGACAAGAGGATATTGTTACATAACTTTTAAATCAGGCAACAAACTAACACTCACACTGGGCTGCTGTGGAGCCGACACATTGCCACTCCTCTCCCCAAGCCTGCTGTCTGCTGGGAAGGTGAAGATAACTGATATAAGGAATTGAAATTAATTAAGTGTTTTCTTAAAGACACAGGTAGATATACACTGACAAACAAAAAAATAATATGCAAATAGACAAACTCTGATAGATAGGTAGTTAGATAAATAAATAAATGGATAGATAGACAGATAAAGATAGATAAACAGATAGATAGATAGATGGATAGAAAGGTATTTAAGTAGACAAATACACAAATACACAGACATATAGACTGAGTTGAATAAATAGGTAGACAATTATATAGATAGGAGAGAGCGAGAGAGAGAGAGAGAGAGAGAGAGAGAGAGAGAGAGAGAGAGAGAGAGAGAGAGAGAGAGAGAGAGAGAGAGAGAGAGAGAGAGAGAGAGAGAGAGAGAGAGAGATACAGATAAATAGATAGGCAAACATAAAAAATAAATAAATATGAATAAACACATACCATAGATACAATGGGAAGACACCCAGTAAACAGAAGCATAAATAAATAAATAAATATACTACAAATATATGTAGGCATATGGACCACTGTATGGAGAAAAATAAATATGTACGTTCGTATGTACAGAAACAAAAATAAGGAAATCTAAACAAGTTCAAAGATATGAATATTTACGAATAAACAAGAACACATACTGAGGCATGATCAACAACAAACAACAAAACAAGAAATATGTTTACCTGGACCACACATCTCCCCAAGTGCCTCCCATGAGCCGTCAACATCTTTGCCATCTGCTGCTACCTGGAGAACAGCTGTAATGAAACTAAGGTGTCAGTTCAGTATGGAGTGGTGTGTGTGTGTGTGTGTGTGTGTGTGTGTGTGTGTTCACTCTTCCCAAAAATGTTTATGCTCATTTTGCCACAATGGATAAGAAAATTACTCATTTACAACTTGAAATGGTTGTTATGCCTGGCTGTGATGACAAGCTTAAAACCCATGGTAGTGGAATGTAGTGTTTACTATTAAAATAATTACTTATGTTATAATTGATTGTGTTCAAGTAGAGAAAGATAAAGTTGCTTTAAAATTCTTAGCCAGAGAGAAATTGACAGATAGGTAGAGGAAATGAGGACATGATTAACTCAAGAAGATTACAACACAAAATAGGTGTATAGATTTTTACCACCTTGCTTCTAATATTTAAAAGGAATATCTGGGAACTCTTGTCTATCACTTGTACTCTGAGTAGCTGACAAAGGAGCTAATTCAAGATAACTAATAAATATAAAACAAAAATCATTTTATTTGTCAGTAAGCAAAAAATCCTATCTGTGTCAGGCTGCACAAAGATAATTCAAGCTTCTGGAAAAATGCAAGGCACTTGTGTTGACATGGAATACCCAGCTGGGTGGGCCACGTCTGGCAGGTCTGAGTTGCCAGTTGTGTATTTTCCTTGTAGTGTTACTAGGTCAGATGAGGATACTTTCTCTCTCTCTCTCTCTCTCTCTCTCTCTCTCTCTCTGGCAAGAGATACGATCATTTAGGGATATGATCACTTACATCACAAGACGAACATGGTGTGTGTGTGTGTGTGTATTTCTCTCTCTCTCTCT
>NC_087155.1:32580055-32677555 GCF_035594125.1 Scylla paramamosain | reverse complement strand
ATCTCTCTCTCTCTCTCTCTCTCTCTCTCTCTCTCTCTCTCTCTCTCTCTCTCTCTCTCTCTCTCTCTCTCTCTCTCTCTCTCTCTCTCTACACACACACACACACACACACACACACACACACACACACACACACACACACACACACACACACACAGTTAGAGACAAGACAGCCCTGACCTGCAGCGTCCTGAAGGCGGAGGAGGCGGTGGAGCACCATGACTCCAGGGCAGTGTTATGGGCCTTCACCGTCTCCTTGTGCTGGCTTTCCGCCTCCCGCAGAGCCTCCGCCGCACGCTCTTCCGCCTGGCTCGCCTGAAAATAACCCTATTGTTGTTGCTATTTTTCATAAGCAAAGCCCCCAGTATCTTATTTCTATGGCTTGAACTTTCCCATCGCTTACAGGGATCAATGCGTCAACATTTGAAGCAGACATGATAAGTTTACTTTAGACAGTATTATAGTAGTGTTAATATTGCTAGTGCTGAAATTAGTACCGCTACTAAAAAGTATAATTTGATTGCCGCTGAAAATATTACAACGAAAGGTCATATTCTTAGGGTAACAGACAAGAAAGTGTAGCATCACTTAAAGAAGAACTACAAGAAAGGAGGAAACGGAAAAGAATAAGGTGGATGATGAGCAACGGAAAAAAAAATGTAAACATAGACAAGGGAGAACGTAAGCACCAATAAAAAAAATCGGGAATTGAAAAGAGAGAAAGAAAATGAAAATAAAAGATGCAGGTTCTTGACTCGTATTACTATCTTCGATTCATCGCCATATCACGTTCATCTGTTTGCGCCTTCACTTTATCCCTGTCTTAATCCTTAACCTTCACATCTCTCACTTCCTACACTCACCTTATTCCTCATCATTCGTCCTCATATCGTTTAATTCCTACACTCACTTTGTCCCTGTCCTAATCCTTCACCTTCATATTCTTTTATTCCTTCACTCACCTTATCCCACTTTTTCTCTCTCTTTTTCCTTATTTTTGTATCCCTTACACCTTTTGTTCTTACACGCACCTTATCCCTCTCCTTATCCTTCACCTTCACACCCCTCACTTCCTACACTCATCTTATTCCTGTTTTTATCCTTCACATACCTCGGTTCCCAGACTCACCTTTTCCCTGTCCCGATCCTTCACCTTGGCGTCGGGTCGGCAGTCCAGGTTCAAGCGGTGGGTCTCTGCGTCCACCAGGTCCCTCATCTTGTGCTGTGGCGGGGAGACAGGCGGCGTTAAGAAACACAGGTCAGTATTCAGAAACGCTTTGCTCTTTCACCACGACAATTTGCAAAGGTCACAAAGATGATTAGCCGGATTCTTAAGAGTGTTTCTTCCTGTTACAAATGTAGAAATTTTGCTGATGTTCTCACTAGAACCATAAAACATTCTTATCATATCATAATTTCTTATCATAATAATAATAATAATAATAATAATAATAATAATAATAATAATACATACATACATACATACATACATACATACTACTACTACTACTACTACTACTACTACTACTACTATTACTACTACTACTACTACTAATAATAATAATAATAATAATAAGAAGAAGAAGAAGAAGAAGAGGAGGAGGAGGAGGAGGGTCAATAACAGTAATACCTGGGCATTCCTCCGGGCATGCTGAACGCGCCGCACTCCTTCCTTCACTTGTTGCTGGCGCTTTCTGCAAGACAGAACACTGCACAGATAATGCATCTCAAAGCTGCAAGACCACAACAAATAAACCGCTATCACGCCATGAATATATCCAGTCCCAATGAAAAAATATAATAAAAGTATGAAAATAATTAAAAGTATGAAAATGAGGAAAGAATAAGAAAGGTATACATATAAGCGTAATAATTATATAAAAAGAAGTATAGGAATAAGTATTAAGTATAAGAAAATATAGTGTATAAGTACAAGAAAAGCACAAATATACCGAATGTATGAAGAAAGAATTAAGTATATGGAAAGTATATGTGTAAAGAAATTAAAACGAAAGATATAAGAAAATTACAAATATAAGTAAGAAATAAGTGTAAGTACGTTTTAAAAAATATAAACTTACGAAAGAAGATGAATGTATGGAAATTATAAATGTAATGAAACTATAAGAGTGTAATAATAAGCATAAGAAATTATTAAATATAAGTATAATGGAAGTATCAGTAGAGCACTCACTTGATATCTTCCGTGGCACGCCGGCGGGAGAGTCTGGCGTCCGTCAGGTGGTTGGACAGCTGGTTGGCCTGCGAGGTAACTGCCGCCGCTGCATCCGTGGCGTCTTGCCCTAATGCTTCCACGCCATCTCGCGCCGTTACCAGGGAGTTCCTCAGTTCCCTGGGAGAGACTCAGGGTCAGGGTAAGATGTGTTTGTAGCGACGATGGTGTACTTGAGTGTCAGGAAATTACACGTTCTTCTTGTTTTATTATATAATGAAGTAGATGTTTATAAGTTATTTACTCATATAGCAATCTTATTATGTTCTCTAAAGTTCACCGTGTGTTAGGAAATATGGGAATGTGTAGAGGAGAGCATAACAATAATGCAACGACTCACTCATCCGTTCATTCACTCGCTCTCATTCACACTCACTCATTCAGTCTCCATTCTTTAACTCTTTCACATCTTCAGTTACTCTTCTGTCTTACTCCAGTCTCTCCATAATCCTTTCTCCTTCAAACCGTCTCTTACTCTCTTTTCTTCTCTATTCTTGAACTTCTTTGCACCTTCAGTTACTCTTTCCGTCACATTCCCTCATTCCAATCTTTCCTTAGAGTTACAAGCATGTCTCCTTAAAACCCTCTTTCCTTCCTTCTTTTCTCCCTTGCTCCCTTTCTTCCTCTTTCATCTCCTGATTTCAGAAGCGCCAAGTGACTCCGTTGTTGTGGTGTCGTTAATCAGTCTATCAAATAATAATCAATCATTCAATCAATCAATCAATCAATCAAGCAGTCACTCACTCAATCACGCACTCAATCAGTCAATCAATCAGGCAGTCACTCACTCGCTCAGCCAATCAGCCTCCCTCCCTCACCCATGTTCCAGCTCCGGCAGTGTCGAGCTCCTAGCCACACGGACCAGCGTCTTCCCAAACGTGTCCAGCGCCGCGGCCCTGCAACACACATTAGCAGGTAAAGCTCGCGAATTCACGCCTGTCCGACTCTTCATTTCATACACGTTAACTTGTGATTTTATTCTTTTCTTTTTGTCTCAATAATTTTGTTGCTGCTGTTGTTGTCATCTTTCTTATTTTTATAACTTTTTGTCTTATATGTACGCTTAGGAAACTACCAAATCAAGACACACTACTACTACTACTACTACTACTACTACTACTAAATTATACCATTAGTACATTTAAAACATATTATCAACAAATTAAGTTTCTAATTAAGTCGATGTTATGATCAGTTCTTCTTGTCTACGAAAGACTGATGAGCGTTGTCTTGGATCTTCACGACTCTCTCTATGTGTGAAGTCTATAACGTGAATCCCTTGCCTTCTTGGCGGACGTGTATCAGTAATTTGTGACGGATTACATATTTAATAATGAATAACTTAATGTATGCGATCAAAGAGAACAATGTAAAATCTATGAATAAATCAATCAAATATCTTTTTTATGTAAATAAATCAATAATAAAAATAAAAATTAATACTGACCATGACAAAAAATAAGTAAACACGAAATACCGAATGAGCCATAAGTATATCATGAGAAGAAAAAAAAATCCTTGAGATAAAAAGTGCTACTCTATCAGACGCGGGTCAAAAAGTATTATTGTAATGAATCTTTTGAGGGAAAGACATTAGATATATTATGTTAATGTTAGTGAAGTAATTTTTATGCTCTCACATCCGTTGACTTACTGTAGTGGACACACTGATTTAGAAGTGTTATTGAAGTACGCTTGTTGAGTTAGGCATTAGTGGAGTAGATACAGTGAGTTAAAAGAGTTAGCTTATCAGACCTTTGAGTGAGAAGTGCTGCTGAGGTAAACCATATGAGTTAAGAGGTGTTACTGGAGTACCTACATTAAGATAAAGGTGTTCCTGAAGTTAAAGTTATTGTAGTAGACCAGTAGAATTAGAAGTGTTACTGAAATACGTTAATTGATTCAAAACGTATTAATGAGGTAGATCCAATGAGTAGAAAGCATTACTCCACCAGGCAGCACACAGAGGGAGGGGTTTACAAGACTCACGAGCTACACTGACACTTGTTTCATGAAGTCAACACAGGTGGAGGTGACCTTGGCCGTCTCCTTCGTTCTCTGACTCACAACCTCCCAACCACCGAAGTCTCCCACCTCCACATTCTGGCGGAGAGACAACGCATGGATGAATGTGGGAGCGTGTAAGATGAAAAAGTAAGTAAACACACTAACAATTAAGTGCACTGAAACAGATAAATGACCAAACATTTTTTTACCTACAAGTCGTAGTTTAGGTAATCTAAAGGTCCCAGGTCTTGCTAAAAATCTACGTAAAAAAAAAAAAAAAAAAAAAGACAAGAATTCAGAGTGAGTGCGTCATAAAAGTGTCGTGTAGTCAAGTGACGCTGAGATTTACGAGATGAGCAACAAACCACAACGCATGTTCTGAAATAACAGCGTATGGCACTACAGTATTCATTTTGTGATATTTTCAATGAATACTAAGAAAAAAAAAAAAAAGGAAAAAAGCTTCTCCATAAAACTTGTCGCTTATTAATAAAGTGAATAAAGTCCCAAGGTTTCAGAATTGCAATGTGCTGCGGTGCCCGAGATGTTTCCTGCTGAATTTACCGTCTTCTGTTGTGTTTGTTCGAGAAGAAATGTGAACACCTCAGCAGAAAATGCTTGATGTGTGTGTGTGTGTGTGTGTGTGTGTGTGTGTGTGTGTGTGTGTGTGTGTGTGTGTGTGCATTTATAATGCATAACGATAACTATTCGTATACTTTTGTTTGAAAAAAATAGCCATACAATTCTGTCACTTCACTGTCAAGATATTAATGACTGAAAGGAATGTTTAATATTACATGACTGACCCAAAACTCTTCGGCAAAATCTCCGATGGATCCCATGATGAAGGAGGAGGGGCGCGTGGACACCATTGGTGGGGAAGCTTGGCGGGGATCCTGTAGACACGACCCGGCTCACTCCTGTGCTTGGAACCTGAACAAAATGACAACATTGGTGATTCATTAAGTTTACTTGACAAAACATGTACTTGACACGTTGTTGACGTTAAAATAGCAACAACAACAACAACAACAACAACAACAACAACAACAACAACAACAACAACAATAATAATAATAATAATAATAATAATAATAATAACAATAATAATCAGCAAGGGGAGAAGAAAAGATGATGATGATGATGGTGATGATGATGATGATGATAACGACGATGACGCTTATAACGATAAAAAAAAAAAATCAGGCCAAAATAATCACTGTTCACCACTGCCCATCACCTCCATCACTATCCATCACTCTCTTCACCGCACACAATCAGTGTTGCACCACCACTCACTGCACCCATTACCGCCGTGACAGGCGTAGTGTGTCACCGCCCCTCACCGCTCGCCCCTCAAAGACTGACACCCACGGATTAACGAGGCACTGTCAGAGCACAGCTTAATGTTGTCTATATAGTGCACCTGTTGGCGAAACTATGAGTCATATGGTAGCAGTAGCAGTAGTAGTAGTAGTAGTAGTAGTGGTGGTGGTGGTGGTGGTGGTGGTGATGGTAGAAAGAAGAGGACGAGGACGAGAGCGAAAACGACGAAGAGAAAAGAAGAGAAGAAGAGAAAATATGAAGTAATAGTAACTAAGAAACGATAATAATAGTAACAGTACATACATATATCTTCATCCATCACAAAGTACTACACTAAACAAGAGTAGACGCCGTAGCGAAGTGATGCAGAAGATGGAAGCTAACACTCGAAGAAAACGAGGGACAAGAATGTTCACCAGAAGTAAAATTAAGCTGATTTATGTTAAGAGCCTCGAGGCGTCTTGCGTGGGGCGGGGCTGGGCCAGTGAAGCGGAGTATGCAGAGAGGGGCGGGGCGGGGCGCTGCGGGACGGGGCGGGGCGGAGGGGCGGGACGGGAGAGCGGGCTTGTTTGGGAATAGCAGCTCACGACCTTCGAGTTAATAATAATAATAAGAAGCGAGACGATAGCAATTAGAGCTCGGCTACGTGCGTACATCTGCTTGTGTCTTTCCTTGCTGCTGGTGGAGGGTTGTCTCCTCGTGCTTGTGTGTCTGGGGAGTTCGTGAGGCTGGGGAATGCTGTTGGTTTTCAGTTGGTTTTCAGTTCCGGTATCAATCTCCTCGTGTTTCCTCGTGTTGTGTTTCTGGGGACGTGCGAAACTGAGGAATGTTGTTGGTTTTCTGTTGGTTTTCAGTTCCGGTATCCATCACTGAACCTTGAACACCCCGGGAGAGGCACAGAAGACGTGAACAGGATGAGGATGGACAATCAATAAGAAATACTTGTTTGCTGGCCACCACGAGTACTGGAATACTGTGTTTCTTGTTGTTCACTTGTTTATTTTTTTGTTCCTCTCTCTCTCTCTCTCTCTCTCTCTCTCTCTCTCTCTCTCTCTCTCTCTCTCTCTCTCTCTCTCTCTCTCTCTCTCTCGCGTGTTCATGTCCATCACGCGACAAAAAAGCGAGGCGGTCGGAGGGTTCGTCTGGCAGCGGCAGTACTCGAGGCTATTACGAGCGGCCTTCAAAAACCCCAAGTAAGGACCGTAACCGCAGACAAGCCGGATATAATAGACGTCGAGAAAAAAATACTAGGTTATAGATAGACAAATAAATAAATGGACAGACAGATAGATAGATAGATAGATAGATAGATAGATAGATAGACAGTGTTGTAGTATAGGTGAGTTAAGCAGAGGATATTAGTTTGTGACAATGAAAGCAGCCGCTGTTTTCACTCATGACTAAACACTAAAGGACGACGCACTGGGAAGGGAAGGGTGTGTCTAATACTGTCCATTGCCGCGGCACAAGTGAATTCGGCCTGAGAAAAGATCGAGAGTTTCCTTCCTAGTGAGCTGAGCATCAAGAGTTACGTTACTGACAAAAATAATACAGAAATAAAGTTACTTCCTACACACTCACACACACACACACACACACAAAAAAAAAAAAAAAAAAAGAGGGAAGAACCGAACAAACAAGCAAACTGAACGTCACACAAACAAACAAACAAACAAACACAACCTCGGAAATCAGCCAAAATAACGAAACTCACCAGCAGAACAGCAGACAAACACCAGACAATCATGAATCAGTACTAAACACAACCCGCTCCTCACTGCTCCTAACTACCCCTGTCACCTCCACTACATGTGCCAACACCAACAACCACATCAACAGTAACACCAGCAAGAGGAGGTGGAGAGCGTGGCATTACCAGCGAAAGAGAGGTGGCGTGGGCGCCGCGGGAGTGGTGGCACCAGTGTTTCGAGGGTGACTGCCGCCACCACCATCGCGGCACTCTATGACAGGGAGGGGAGGACCCTTCTCTTGGCACCCTTCCGATGTCTACCGCTCCCGTGAGTCCCCTCCCCTCTTCTCCGGGCACCACTCGCCCTTCACAGCGGCGGGAACACACGGGGAAGTAGCAGCCGTGTGTTGTGCCGCACCTGCACTTCACACGCCCAATGGAGGCCTTGGCGGTATTGTTGTTACTCACTGCCAGCCTCTTACGCCCGCACGTTTTTCTTCATATTTCTTTTTTTTTTTTTTCTTTCTTTTTTCTTAACTTAAAACCCACGTGCTCCTCCACGCTTCTTGACTGAGATACTGGTGGTCGGCCATAGTCCGTGTCAGTGCAGTGTGCATTTTGTCCTGCTTTTCACGCTTACATCTGATAATTAAGAATAAAACGACCGTCTTTACTCCTTAAACTATGCCTTGTCGAAGAATTAAGTGATATGGAAGTGTTTTAGTCTAGCCATGACGCGATCTCTAAGGAAATATTTGACAAGTTCATCAGTAGATCATCGTCAGTCACAATCTATACACTTTGCATGCTCGTGATAGCACCTCAGAGGACAATCGCCGTGACTCACACATGGGGATGGATAGGCTGGCTGTCGGTTAATGGCGTTCCTGCCTCGCCACTGTCATATTCTCAGGAAAAATCACCATCTGGAGGGAATTTCTCAAGGGATTTCTCAGGGTATTGGAATTAAGGTGCGGCCGTGTCCACTTGAGCACTGTCATTCTCTCCGTCATGTATCTTCATTGTCCTGAAGACTCTTAACACGTGCAAGTTAAGCATTGTTGAGAACATGTCTTTCCTCGGTGTTTGCTGAGTGAGGCGCGAACCTCAGCCTGGTAAATGACAGACCAGCGAGCTAACAATTTATTTATTCTTTTTAATGTGTGTTTCACTTAATCTTTGAATGTTCTAACCATACAGTTCTACCTTATTCTCTCTCTCTCTCTCTCTCTCTCTCTCTCTCTCTCTCTCTCTCTCTCTCTCTCTCTCTCTCTCTCTCTCTCTCTCTCTCATACCACTATGCAGCCTGTTCAACACAATATGTATTTACACACACACACACACACATACACACACCAGTGCTAGGCCATCACGGGAGTCATGAAACCACACTTGAAATCCCTGGAGACTTACACGAGACAAGACCTTACTTAATGCGGACGAAATAAGTCGCTGACAAGTTTAAGAATGCGGTCCCTAATAATATTCTTTCTCTTTCTTTATTATTATTATTTTCTTTTCTTTTCTTTTTTTTTTTCGTTCTTATCAACACCAACTTTTCCTAGTGTTCCTCTCCCTCACTTGACTCAGCCTTGTGGTCGTAAAGGTTGACAATGCGCCCACAACAGCTGATACTTGTTCCATTCTTCTAGTTTTCTTTCATCAGTGGAGTGTGTTGCCGTGAGAGATGTGAGTAGCACCGCCAGAAATTTCATAAACATAGGATATTTCTTTTTAGTCTTAAGAATGTAAAGACGTGGAAGATATACGATATGAGAGCTAGACAAGAGAGAGAGAGAGAGAGAGAGAGAGAGAGAGAGAGAGAGAGAGAGAGAGAGAGAGAGAGAGAGAGAGATAATGGTGGTGCTGGTGGTGATGATGATGATGATGATGATGATGATAATGATAGTAGTAGTAGTAGTAGTAGTAGTAGTAGTAGTAGTAGTAGTAGTAGTAGTAGTAGTAGTAGTAGTAGTAGAAGAAAAAAGTAGAAGAAGAAGAAGAAGAAAAAAGAAGAAGAAGAAGAAGAAGAAGAAGAAGAAGAAGAAGAAGAAGAAGAAAAAAAAAAAAAAAGAAGAAGAAAGGAAAAGTAGGAAAGAAAGAAACGAAGAAGAAGAAGAAGAAGAAGAAGAAGAAAGGAAAAGTAGGAAAGAAAGAAACGTAGAAGAAGAAGAAGAGAAGAAGAAGAAGAAGAAGAAGAAGAAGAAGAAGAAGAAGAAAGGAAAAGTAGGAAAGAAAGAAACGAAGAAGAAGAAGAAGAAGAAGAAGAAGAAGAAGAAGAAGAAGAAGAAGAAGAACCTAGCTATCAATATACCCCGTCTGACATCCTATACAGGGTGAGAAGGCGTACCCGAAACAGGGGTCCACGCAAGGGTTTGTGGGGACTGAATCGCCACTCGTCCTTTCCTCTCCGCGTCTCTTTCATCGCAGTGGAGACTCCCACTCCCTTCGCCGCGACGCCTTTACGACACCCTAGGAATTCCGAGACACTCACCGCACGCCCTGAGTCTGAATGTTGGCTATGGTTTACCTACTACTACTATTACTACTACTACTACTACTATTACTGCACTACTCTCGCTCCGCTCCTTTCAGTCACCTTTACGATGCGCAGAGTATATGGCAGCAGTGTTCATCCAACCCGGTCGTCTCACCGTACTAGAGGAGGAATGATAGTTATGGTAATAATAATAATAATAATAATAATAATAATAATAATAATAATAATAATAATAATAATAATAATAACAATAATAATAAGTGATAATGGTAATATAGCAATTAATATCATAATTATTTTACATAATGTGAATAAGAAAAAAGTATATATATATATATATATATATATATATATATATATATATATATATATATATATATATATATATATATATATATATATATATATATATATATATATATATATATATATATATATATATATATATATATATATATATATATATATATATATATAATTTTACCACTGTTATTAACCTACTTCTAAGAGTTTCGCAAGCTGCGATCACCAGCACATTGCCACACGCTTACTGACGATGCGGAAGCTACTGAGCTCATAATGCCGCTCCACCTCTGACCCTCCCCCACCCCATCACCCCATCAGCCCCCTCTCGAGAACCGTATAGTTCCCCCTTGATTCACACCACTGCCTCCCCTCCAGCGGTGCAACAGTCAGCTGGCAGGTAACCCGTGTCTGCCATAGTCACATGCAACACCTCATCATGACAAAAGTTTACTCGTTCCCGCTAGTGGCCCACGTGAGTCGACGGCGCAGGTTTGCCAGGTCGGCGGCTAACACAGAATTGTATATGTGAGAGCAGCAGGTGTATATATATATATATATATATATATATATATATATATATATATATATATATATATATATATATATATATATATATATATATATATATATATATATATATATATATATATATATATATATATATCCCACGCCAGCAGTCTATATCTCACTCCTTGCCTTACCTCAGGGGAGCTGATGCCTGACCACGCAAGTGAAAATGCATGTTTATAAATTTATACAGAGAGAGAGAGAGAGAGAGAGAGAGAGAGAGAGAGAGAGAGAGAGAGAGAGAGAGAGACTACTGAGGAGGAAAGACAGGGAGTAGGATACACAGTACATATTATAAGGAAGTAGGTATCCTCGATATTACCAGATTCACTGAATACTCATGAGACGCAATCGCTGCCGCGGACAACGTGTGGATTACTTGACTGAGCAGTGTATCTGGCATCTCTGGTAACTGCGTGTATAGTCATTCACGTTGGCTAGCACGCATGTGTGTATTACCTTGACGAGTGCGCAGACGCAGGAGACAAGGAAATGCTACCTTCCAAAACTGGCTGTAGTCCAATGTTTGTGGCTCACTGGTGATTTTTTCGCGACAGTTGTTAAAAGTGAAAATATATCTTGTGTGATTTTTCTGATTACGTTAAGAGAGAAATTGAGATATTTTCTTGGGGACTGAATGAGTAATTGCGATCACTACCTAACATTGTTAAGGCTATAGATCTGTGCACACATGCCCTTTATCCTTTCACATTCTGTTAGATTTGAGTGAGGAAGGATTTGATTCCTTTATATTTTGGCGCTACAGCAAGAGAGAGGAAGAAATGGAAGCAAAGGCAGGGAGTCATGTTACAAAACGGCAAGTCAGAAAGATATCAGAGGGATTTGTTGACTTCATTAGTTTTCATGTAGGATTCCACGGCAACTCGGTGCCCAGTGTCCACCTGGCAACCTTCACTTCATCTCCGACCTCTCCTGCGCTATTCCTCCCAGCCACCTCACCTTACCAGTCTCGCGCTGGCAGCAGTGAGTGGTAAGTGTACGCCTGCTGTTCGTCTGAAGATATCGGGGATGTCATGATATGGTTGTGTATCGCATAAATGGTATGCTTAAGGTATGGTTTTTGTAATGCTATACAACTACCTGTCCTGTGCTGCGGTTACGACTTATTCATTCATTCATTTTTTTTTTTTTTTTTCATTATTTACTTATTAATTTGTTTATATATTCTTACTCTTGAACACTTCCTTCCTACAAATATTTTACGCAATTGCAAAAATATATACAGCACATTAATTTCTGTTCCAAGCACGCACTGTTATTTTTCGTAAATTAAGACTTCGATAACATTAAGTGCGTTGTGTTCTGTAATGCGCACTTACGGTTATTTGATTAGTGGTGTGATACTGAAGTTTACACATGAAAGAAAATAAAAATGCTCAATAATATCATTAAGTGGAAGAATATTACGAAATTTATTAACTATTCCGAACACTTATTATGTAACAAGCTCCCAAACAAACTCCAAACTCACAACCACAAGATGAGATTCTAGTGCAAACCACTGATCGTCATTTCAGGTAATAAGATCTGCATTCAATCTTCTGATATAAGCTGCATAAGAAGCCAAGATGTCGTCTGCAAATGACCGAGCCATCCTCAACTCTATCTTCAACCCGCTGCTGCCTGTGGGCGAATGTGTCTACGAAGAAAACATCCCCGAAGATTTGCGAGGTAACATTTGCATCATAGCTTAGGACTGCATGACGTCACACCGACTATAATTTTGTTAAAAGGAAAAATCCAACACCTGAGTTACTGGCACAAAAATCAGTCGGCAACAGGTGTCCTTGAGGGAGACTGAAGATATTTCTGCTTGTGTCTCTTGGCTTCGTCCCTTTTCTTTTTGTTTCTCTGTATAAACAGCTGACACCACCTCCCCAAGTCTCACGCAGATAAGAGGCGAAAAGCAACGAAATACTTATGGCTAAGACATTCATTAAGAGAGAGAGAGAGAGAGAGAGAGTTTTCCTGTCTTGTTTAAAAACGACGGCAACAAATATGAGCGTGGAAGCGGGCGTCTCAGAGACGGAATTTAGAGCACGTGATGACAATGAAAAGAATAACACGGAATTAAATATTGATAAAAAGTCAAACACCTGACAAGTTGAATATTATGGAATGTATTAAAGGGAGATTGCACGAGTCCTATTCAGATATACCCAGATAAATCAGAGAAATCTTATGCCCGTAATTTTCTACTATTTCATGTTATTTCATAGATACTTTAAAATGTAACAACGTTCCTCTACACGGTGAATGTTTAGAGGTAAATACTGCCCTCCTTCCCTGTATGCAGCAGCTGTTAAGTGTGTACTGCACATACCGTATGTATGAATGACAGAAAGCAAGAATTGAGTGAAAAGGTGCGAGAATATGAGGTGGTGAACGTGAAACTGGACTTGATTATGCTCCAGTGTATGTATAGAAGAGAGAGAGAGAGGGGGTGGGCGGTAATAATAGACAAAATGTTGGGAGAGACAGCGATAGAGGAAAGAAACTATGAAGAAAATTCTTAAAAATCATTGAACATGAGTTATCTGAAAGGTATCTTGTGGGAAAGTCATTCAAAGTCATTCATTGAAACAAGTATACAATTACGCAAGATCTTGCTGTTTGTCAACGAAGGAGAAATGAGTTGAAAGAGTATTAGGGTAGAGTTCAGTATAATATTGATTTTTTTTTTTTTTTTTTTTTTTTTTTTTTTTTTTACATATTTCTACTTGCTAGTAGAGCGACTACATAACGTATTGGTGTGTGAGAAAGGAAACATGGCAGGTGCAAAGAGCTCAGTGATGACGTGGGAGAGATTGCCTAGGAAATTAAAGATAATTCTGAATGGTGAAAAGTTTGGTTGTTTGTGTGTAATGATGCTTTGGGATCCACAGAGATCGAATTAAGCGTCTAGGTTGGAGAGGATACAAAAATGTGGAGATTTTAAGGTTGTCTGGGTTAGTGAGGTTTTGTCTGTAGAGTCAAGTAATAATACTTGAGGTGATAATTATGCCAGCATGGCCTTTGTAAGCGAAGGTAAAAGAGATGGTAATTAAATATCTGTAAACATGTTTGTAAGAACCAGTATCTTTTGTCAGAAAAGGCAGATCAGAGAGTGCTAGAACAACCTAGTCATGTGGAAAGAAAAGAGCAAATAAAAAATAAAATCCCATGCTTAAAGCAGATGAAGAACTAAGGGGAAGACCAAGAAATAGTTAAGATGGTGTTGATAAGTATCAGATGATAAAATCCTTACTTCCAGGATATTCAGCTTATAGTAGATATAAAACCCTACTATATGTCCAAACCTGAACAATGATCATTCTCCAGGGAGTATAATTTTGCATCCTCTATGCATTTATCTCTTACATAATTTAGTATACTCTATAAATTACTAGTAATTAAATTTTTGCAATAAAGGACTAGCAAGTCAAAATTTTTCCAACTCCAGAAACATACAGAAATTTCTTTTACTGAGAGTTTCTCTGTCCACTAGACAAAGAGGAAGCGACACCCGAGACTGAAGAAGCAAAACAACTGGAGCTTCAAGGAGTAAAGTCAGCTGAGACTGGAGATGTGGCAGCAGCCCTGGCATCTTTCAATAAGGCTATAGAAGTGGCTCCAAACAGAGCCTCCAGCTATAACAACAGAGCTCAAACTCTTCGGCTGATGGGGAAGGTGGAGGGTAAGAGAGTCCTCCACTGCTTAATATTTATAATGTTTGCTTCAAATTGACATAAATGCTCTTGCTTTAGTTCATTATATTGCACTGATGTGTTATCAGCCCACAGTTTTCAATTTATTAATTTGTCATATTTTCTTTTGCTGTGAAATAATTTTCACAAACAGCAAAATTCCTAAATGCCTCAAGATGTGCTCTCATCCTTCCCAGAGGCCATGGCAGATCTAGACACAGCAGTGCAGCTGTCACGGGGACTGGGACGTGCAGCATGCCAAGCATTCACACAGCGGGCAATGGTTCATCGCCTCCAAGGCCATGATGACTTAGCACGTGTTGACTTCCAGGAAGCTGCTAATTTAGGCTCAGAATTTGCTAAAGCACAGGTGAGTACGAGCATTTACACATTTCACATCATTTTCACACCTTGAAAGTCTTCCTGGGACAACCAAGTCTTGTTTTCTATGATGGCATCCTACAACTATTTTCCTTCTTCAGCCATTCAAACCATTTTCACATGCTAATTTATTTTACTACCACCATCCTTTAATGCTGTCCCAAGTGATGATTTCACCAGCAAACTCCTTGAAGGGACAGCAGTAAAATATCAAAATCACAAAACACTGTCTACAACTACAAAAATCCACATGCAGAGATGATCTGCTGTCTAAGAAAAACTAACACAAGCATGGCAGCAGACAGGCAGCTCACCATACTCTGAACACTTGCCATGATGTCATGTAGCCACTATGTAGGTGCTTTTATTTTGTCAGCTTGCCAACAAAAACACCATCCTTTCCTCTTGCTGTCAAGAGCTAGGTGTCCCGTAGTTTTGTTAAATGCTGTCAACCTACATACATCAAGAAATTTCTCATTTCATGTTTGACAGTTAAACTGCATTCACTATGAAGCATGGAGAATGATCACACCAAATGAAAGGAGGGTTTGCACAGTGATGATTCTCATCACTGTACAAAGAGGGTGCATGTGCTATGCTGCTCTTGAATGATTATGTGGTTGAGTTTGACATAAAGAGAAATGAGGTGGTAATATTTGCAAAAGGTGTTTTAAATTAAAATTTGCTATGATCAATTCTGGCAGCACATTCACATTAGCACTATAAAAGATATGACACAGGAGGTCTTGAGTTTAAACACCTTTATGCACATCCCTGGGTTTATTCTTTAAAATATTTAGCAAGATGTGAATCATTCATGAGGTGAGGAGTAACTCTCACTGTATTTAGCCTCATTAATATAACATTTTAACTTCATATGAATGGTCTCATATTCTATATTAATAAGTGTAACATTTTACATGCTGGTGATGTCAGCATAGCATGTGACGTATGATCTATCAGTGTTCCACACCAAGCACTCTTGGGTCTATTATTTTTCACACATTTTATGAGCAGCTTGTGTCTTACAGTATGCTTCACTCCCTAGTCACTCTTTTCTTTTTCATCAAAAACGGACTCAAGGCACTTGCAATAAATATCATTATTATAAATGTGAATACACTCATCCCCCAATATTAGTGGATTCAGCTCCATATTTCCAGATTTATATATATATATATATATATATATATATATATATATATATATATATATATATATATATATATATATATATATATATATTGTTGAAGTCTACAGTAATACGAACATTATTCTCTTTATTGAAGATCTCTGGTATTTTCCGCACAAAGGTGCATTTGTTGAGGTGTAAGCTTTGTAGAAGTGAACTGAAGTCAATTCTGTTCTCAAGACGTCTTTTAATTCTGTCTGCACCTGTCTGTCTGTTGAAGAGACACTGCTATGATTGCTCATAGCAGATGTAGCTAGGGGCAAGGGATGAACAGCCAGTCAGCGCTTGACTTGAGTGTAGCCAAGTAGTAGCTGCTTCATGGGGAGAGAAACCCAGAAATAACTACAACCAGAGGTTCCTCTCCCCACAAACCTGGCCACACCTCACGCCTCACCACATCTGCTACAAACAATCATAGCAGCGTCTCCTCACCAGTCTCTTCACTCTTCTCCTGAAGATGGTCCAGACAGGACCGAAAGACGTCTCTAGAACAGAATAGACTTCGGTTCACTTCTACAAAGCCTACAAACACACTCTTGTGTGGAAAATACAAAATATCTTCAATAAAGAATAATGTTAAAGTTGCTGTATATATATATATATATATATATATATATATATATATATATATATATATATATATATATATATATATATATATATATATATATATATATATATATATATATATATAATTTTCCTATAAGAAGCAAATACTAATTGCATTGAACCTAATAAAGCCAATGTTTAAAAGGTTAGTTTAATAATTAAGTCCTTATGTAATCATATTTAATCAGTATTCAAGAACTATGTACTACTATTCACAATCCAAAATATCAAAACAATGCAAGTACACAGTTACTCATTACATATATATAAAAATCTAGTAAACCATTATATACAAGTAAGAACCATTTAGGAGTGTGGTAGTGTGTATAACACTATGCAAGGCTCCCTTGAGGTCAGAAAGTGTTATTGCTCTCAACTCTCACTAAGTAAACTGATAAGCCACCAGCTGTGCTGCTTTCATCCTGGCTACTCTCTTCCTTAAGAGACATTTGTGAATATCCCTCATCATCATACAGCAGAATACTTAAGAAGCTCTTTCATACAAGAAAGCCATAACAGTAATGACAGCTATAGGAGAGAAGGAGATGGAGTAAAGACACAACAGGAGAGGTGAAGCAAGCATTAAATACAGATAGTAAGCATAGATATATATGATGAGAGACAAGAAAATGCAAGATATAGGGAAGGAGATCATGAAGCAGAGTAAAATAAGAGATGAAGGAGAGAAGAGAGGTCATTGGTGTGGCATATCTCCCCTCCCTACACCTGCTGTTTAATTACCCAGCTGCATCTCATCTCTCATACTGGGTCTCCTCTCTTCTCACTACACTATATACCAGTTATTTAACTGTAAGCATCTCTCATCAGTGCATAGCACAATGCCTAAATAAAAGCTTCTTGTCCTGAGAAAGAAAGCTCACACTTTACTGCCTTTTTGGGTCAAATTTGTAAACATTGTGGACACCAAAGTTACCTCTATCCACTCAGCATATATGGATGTCACTTCCACCACTGAAGAAAAGTTGAAATTGCTTCTAAAGTGAGAAGTGAGCTTGTTTTATGCTATTCTTTTATTGTTTATATATATATATATATATATATATATATATATATATATATATATATATATATATATATATATATATATATATATATATATATATATATATATATATATATATATATATATATATATATACAGTGAAACCTCAGTTACTGAACACCTCCCTTTTCGAACAATTCAGTTTTTGAACAAAATTTTGAAGTCATTATTGCTTCAGTTGTGGTATCATAATTCAGTTCTAGAACAAAGATACTTGATTTCAAATATTAAAAGACATAGCAAAAGCTGCCGTTTATTACTAATTTATAGCTGCAAAAAATATCTACTTCATTTTTATATATTTAGAGGAGAAACACAGAGTGTAAGACAATAATTCAATCTTTAAAATAAGGTAAATGTGATTCCATTGAAAAGCTTTGATGTAAACATCAAACATTTTCAGCACTCAGGAGTAATCCCAAGCCACCTGTGGCTCTCTCAGTGACTCCCAAGGCCATCACTACTACTACTACACAACTGCATTTTTTCAATAGCTTTTCCCAGCAGCAAGGTGTCTAAGTGTTATGATAACCTTCATTTTGGCTGTAAATGGGTTGCTCCTCTCCATCTCCCTCTGTAAGGCTTCCCTCACTAGATCGATCGAAACAGTATCTTATGATGAGTTCTGTGTCATTAAGTTCATTCATTACATCCTTTCTGGATATATAATTTGTGAGCCGGAGATGTGGAGCAGCTATCTTGTCAGTAGGAGCATCTGTCACAAGCCGCTAAGACAGGGTAGGCTGCTGCCTGGGAGTGGATTAATCCATTTTACATTGATTCCTATGGAGAAAATAGTTTCGGTTTTCGAACATTTCTGGAACAGCATTCAGGAATGAATTAAGTTTGAGAACTGAGGTTCCACTATATATATATATATATATATATATATATATATATATATATATATATATATATATATATATATATATATATATATATATATATATACACTACCAAGAGAGAGATGAAATTGATTATTCATGATTTGAAATTTTTGCTGGGATCTTTGTTCCTTAACCCATATAAATATAGGGGGATGAGTGTATCATACATATGAATATTGTATATTATTACAAAACATTATATTTATTTGAAACTTCTGCCAAATAAAATGAAATTTTTAAAAAGTATGTTTTTTAGGGATATATATATATATATATATATATATATATATATATATATATATATATATATATATATATATATATATATATATATATATATATATCATATCTCTGAATAAAAATCCCAAAATTCTTCACTCCATCCCTCTTCATTCTTTTACAAAAAGGCAGGGAATACTGTGGTTAAAGGAAGATCTCAAACACAGCACAGTTCAGTTTACTGGTTACATTCTGTATGTTTTTTAAGCATCAAATTTACCAAAGCTAAAAGAAATTCAGAATAAGCAATTGAAAAATATCTGACTTTAAATATTCTACCCACAGCTGGTGCAAATGAATCCTTATGCAGCCTTGTGCAACAAAATGTTGCATGACGTCTTCAGCAAGCTGCAGCGAGGGGAGTGTGGTGGTGTGTAAGACTATTCTCTGCTTAGTGACCTACTCTTTGGTTTGATAATGAACAAATAGACAATGCTATATGTATCTGTATAGCAAATTACAATGTGTGTGTGTGTGTGTGTATATATATATATATATATATATATATATATATATATATATATATATATATATATATATATATATATATATATATATATATATATATATATATATATAAAAGTATCATTATTCCTTCTCAGTGTCCTTGAGTATGTGAAAATATTAATGTACTTTAGTATCATACTTTGATGAAAAAGGGCATGAAATAAATTTTTGAAATAAAATATTGCATTTTAATAATTACAAAATAATACCCCTTGACACATACAAAACAGAATGTGGCTGGCAGCTCCCAGGCACAGTATTCACTTAGTTTTAATATCAGTCAGGAAATTAATAACATCCTACACTGTGGTCCTGTGTGTCTCCATTCAATAGTTTCATTAAACATCTTCCATTTCAAAGTACTACATTTGCTATAGAATATTTCACATCGATAAGCCTCTGACATAAATACTTTGGTTATGTGAGTTTCCCACAAATGCCTATCTCTAGACAGATCTAGAGACACAAGAGGATGACATTTGTGAAAACTCACCAATACCTGTGTCTCAAAATGTGACTACTTGTATGATGCCAAGGACAATGATGAGTGAAATTCAGTGACTGAAATAATGATACACTGGATGTTAAATAATATTTGTGCAATTCAGTCTGGGTGAAAGATCGAGGAACAGAATCCACATGCATGCCCAATACTGTGTTATCCCCACACCTTAGCTAGTGACATAAATACCCATGTAACATTTACTGAGCAACAGAGATGTGCGATCCTTTACCTCAAAATTCTTGCAAACATGAAACTTGAAGGATATTTGTTTCATGGATCAACATAAATGTTCCGTTCAGGGAACTCGTGTCTTGGTAAGTTCACGACCTGGGCACAACCTTGCTCTCCTCTCTATGTATTCTTATCATAAGCTGGTCAGGTTTCACTGGAGATGGTGGGACTTAACAATCTTTTTATGAGATATAACATCCAACAGCACATTTTCTAAAACCTTATACCTGTATTCACTGAATAATATCACATTTTGAAATCCCTAAACTATGCAGTAGAACACATATGTATAATCTCAAAAAATAAATAGGACTTCCTTTTTAATATTAAGAAATAGTATCAACAAATATTATTTTCATGTATCTGACCATTATTCTTCAATGCTTAGCAAATGTTTCAGATATTCAAGTTCAAATAATGTGAAATTTGAATGAGATTACTTTTATGTTATAATATAAAACACTGACCATCATGAACTCTGGTGGCATCATACCTTTTAAGTACTACATAAATTATTATTCCCTTAGGATCTGGACGTTTCCTCCACCTCAGAACCTTCCTCTGTATGTTCTGCCTTCACCTCCTCTACACAACTCCCTTTCTCTGGTTCAACTACATCTTCCTTCTCTACTATTTCAAAGGCTTGTGAATTTGAATTTTCTGAGTCAGTCTCACTTGCAGCAGTCTGCTCCTCACCAGCAGTTCTGTGAAGCAAAACACAATGATAGAAACTTATAGAGGTCCATTTTGTTTTTACTTCATCTAAGTTTTTAACTGGTTACAAAGCTTTAATAAAAGACCACTTGCAAATCTTTCAGAGAAACTTTCCCAGTTAATAATCATATATAACAAAACTGCCTAAAAAATTCACAATTTTTCATATACAAAGCTGGGTTATTGGATCACAACATCTTATAAACTGTGCAGATCAAAGCTAACAGTTTAATAAAAAAAAAATATATATATATATATATATATATATATATATATATATATATATATATATATATATATATATATATATATATATATATATATATATATATATATATATTTCAACAATAATACAGTCAGTCCTCCTCTAATGTAATTATTTTCTTTTGGAAGACCATCACATTAGAGAAATATCACATTAGAAGGCCTCTTGAAACCCCTTATTTTCTTCTTCACCCCCACCCTAAGTCACATTTTTTAGCCAGTTTTTGGTAATGTTTTGGCATCAAAAATACAGTGTGGATAGTTGACTCCTTTACATTAAAGGACCTCCCTATCGCTGTCTTCTCTCCAGCATCAATCCTATGTATTACCTCCAGCTTCTCATCCAAGGTGAGGTGGGTGTGTTTGCGATGAGGTAGCTGGGGTGCTGGGATTGGAGTTGGGATGGTCTGCCATTGCAGCAAAGGGTTACACAGACCACCTAGGGTGGTGTCACACAATGTGGCAGAGCCGTTTCAGTGAAAAGTGTCGTTCAATTTGAATGAGTGATTCAGGAGTCTTACTTCACTACTACTCCTGAGTGAGCCACTGAGAAATAGTGGCATGCAGGCAAGTGTTTTGAATGTGAAAAAGTTGCATTAGAGTGCATCTTGGTCCCTTAAGGAGGAACTTTTCTTCAGCAATTTTAGGCCACATTAAGTGAATCATGTTAAAGAAACTCACATTAGAGGAGGATCAACTGTACATACATTTTAATGTGTTGACTGACACAGTGTAATAATGATACAGTGTGATGCAAAACGGTAGTGACAATAAAAACACTAACTGACCTGTCTGCATCTGTCTCTGGCTTGTCAGTCTCTGGTGCTGTGTCTTGGCCATCTACTGTGTCTTCCCCATCAGACTTTTTATCTTGGTCATCATCATCTACCTCCAATGTTACCTTCTTTTTCTTTTTTTTCTTCTTTTCATAGCCTTTACCTCGGTATTCGTACTGAAACAGTAAATGGTGGGTGGTGCTGTGCTCAGTGAAGGCTACTTTCAACTGATACTTTTGGAACAACTACTCGGACCAAAAGTGTTATGATATCCTAGACTGTTGTACAACACAGATTTGAAAACCAATAAAAAATATGGCAAAATATCCTTTCACTTTTTTCATATTAAAACACAAGTTTGACATTTATGACAACACTTATCCTATACATGCAGAAACCATACAACATAACAACCAGGTAGTTGGAGGTAATTCAAATTGTCAGATCTAAGAGTACACTAACAAGCTAGATTACTGCAAGGCACATTCCAAACTGGGACATAATTAGTTATAAAACTACAGGCCAACATAATCTCAATTAACTGAACATAGCCAACTTACATGATAGAGAGGCCAAAATGATGCAAAGAAGCCAACATCTTCTGTCAGGTTGGGGAGGAGCCAGAGATGGTGGACGCCCATAGTTAGCACCCAGATGATGATAAACACAATAAACCGCACCACTGCCAACCCAAGAATCAAGCCCAGGAAGCCGGCTGCTGCTATGCTTAAGTAGTACACTCCTTTTCTGCAGATGACAGGAAATGCATAAAAGATTATCAACAACTCATTTGTACATACAAATAACACACAACATCAGTTTCTTGTCAGCTGAGAATCTTAGTTGTTTAAACCACAAATACAAATGAGAGAGAGAGAGAGAGAGAGAGAGAGAGAGAGAGAGAGAGAGAGAGAGAGAGAGAGAGAGAGAGAGAGAGAGAGAGAGAGAGAGAGAGAGAGAGAGAGAGAGAGAGAGAGAGAGAGAGAGAGAGATTAAAAAATGGCACCATACAGCCAAGGACTTTGTTTCCATCACCATTATATGGGATGAATCTAATTGAAAATAAAGAATCAAATTTTCCACAATAGAGAAATGGTATAACAAGAACTAGTCAACAAAATGAAACTGTACCTGACAGATGGTGGCCACAGAGGGAAAAGACACACAGCTATGGCCCCAAAGAGAAACAGAGCCCCCACAATGTAGTACCAAAATGGTATGGGGTCGTACATCCACACATAGGCATCACTTCCATCAACAAACACCTAAAATTTGAGAAAATTAAGTTATTATAAATATTCAACAGTTATTTGGGTACATGCATAATAGCTAACTTTTTGTGCCTAAAAATCCTCATCTGCAATACATTTTTGAAGACAAGAAACTTATCTCTTCAGGTATACAACTATCAGCTTGCTGAAATCATTTGGGAATATACATGGAAGGAGGGAAATAAGATTCTTTTTCATATATAATGGTGTCTAGGTGTGTGTGTGCCAAAGCCAGTTATTTGCAACTGGTGTGAGGTGGTCATGTTTTTATCATCATCATTATTATCATGTAACATTACCATGACTGTTCAACTTGTATATAGATGGTGTGGTAAAACAAGTAAATGTGAGGTTTTTAGGAAAAGCCCTGAGTTTGATCAATGAAGAGGTAAATGTATGGGATCTGAGTCAGCTACTATTTGTTGATGATACAGCTCTGGTGGCTGACTGGCTGACTCAGAGAGGAAGTTGAAAATACTGGTGGTGGAGTTTGGGTGTGTTTATAGGAGGAGGAAGATGAAGGTAAATGTTGGTAAAAGAAAAGTAATGAAATGCTTGAGAGAGATAGGTGGTGAAAGGATGGTTATAAGATTAAATGGAAAGCAGCTGGAGGAGGTGGATTGTTTCAAGTATTTGGGATCATCAGTTACAGGGTGAAAGAAGCAGTAAAAGTACTTGATGGACTGAGAAGATCTTTAAACACAGGACACTGGGTATGAGTGTAAAGAAAGAGTTTTATGAGGGAATAGTGGTGCCCACTGTGCTGTACTGTAGATACATGGAACATGGAAGTGAAGAAGAAACAGTTAAATGTAATGGAAACAAAATGTATGAGGAGTATGTGAGGACTTACATAGAAGGATAGAATAATAAATGAGGAGGTAAGACTAACTTATGTTTTGAGAGTTGGCTGGATACGCAGATCAGTGTGTTAAGATAGCTTGGGCATGTACAAAGAATGGAGAAATGTAAACTAGTAAAGAGAATAATGTGGTCAGACATGTGTGATGAAAGACTAAGAGGATAGTTGTGAGTGCATGAAAATTATGTGGTCACAGGGATGGATGATAGGTGGAAATAGGTAAGCTGTTTCACTCATTGACTGCCACATGTAGGTCTGATGGATTCTTGTACCTTCTCACAATGTCTTATGTTCTTATAAAAAATACTATTAATATGTTCATGCACCATAAGTATCCTTACCTGTTCCAAATGCATATCTAACTTTATCTTGGATTTCTTTTTCTTTTTCTTTTCTTTTTCCTCTTCCTTGTCTTTGCCATCTTTTTCCTCTTTATCTGTAGTCCCAGCTTCTGGCCTTGACTCTTCCTCTCCTTCCTCTTCATTTTCATCTTTGTCTTCCTCTACATTTTTTTTCTCTTCCTTCTCTTTCTTTTCTTCTTTCTCTTTTTTTTCTTCTTTCTTTTCCTTTTTATCAGTCTCTTTCTTCTTTTTCTCTTCTTTCTCCTTTTCCTTTTTCTTCTTGAGATCTTTAGGTCTTAAATCCTTGTCTGTGATGGGAATCTTTTTGGCTCGATGGAAGAACTTTAATTTCAGTAACCTATGAAAAGAAACAGGTTTTACTCATTTTCAAGGTACAGCATGTAATCGTATTTTTACCTTTACATGATCTCCAGTGAACCAGAAAAGTGAAAATAATACATTTTTATGTAACATTAAGCTGGGAAGTTCACATATCTGTATTTATACCTGACGCCTGTTCCTCAGAACTATCCATAAGGAGACAGTCATGATGAGGTACTATAGGACAGCAGCCAAACACCTCACAAAAGGGGAGTTGGGAAATACTGGGACAGCAAAGCCAGTTATCAATTATGTTAACAACTGGTGCTCAATAGCTAGCTGAACAGAGACACCTCACTGTCCCAGAATCGAAATGAGTGGTCTTCATGACAGCCATTGCCTCTCACCACAGCTACCCGCATCCAAGTCCAAGGTGATGTAAATTTCTCCATCACCCGCAAAAGGACTCAGCCTCAGGACATTTGCATGAAAATAACTTCAAGCAACTGAAGTAAATAATTATAGTACTATTGCATTGAAATGTTAATAGATACATGGCACAGCAATATTTTTAAATTAAATATTAACCCCTGCCTGGAGTGAAAGCCACACCACAATATTCAGCATTGTTTTACTTTTTTACTAAATATTAAATGAAGTCATCATAAGTACACATAAATGGGTTTTCCTTTACTTAAAAAAAAGATTATAGGGATGTCAGGATTTTTTAAGGGGACACAGCAACATAGGGGCCAGGAGTTTTTTAGGCAGCCACATCAATTATTCACAGATTTTCAACATCATGGACATCTATTACCTAAACCTTGGAAAAGGAGAGGTCTGGCTGTGCAGAGAGAGAGAGAGAGAGAGAGAGAGAGAGAGAGAGAGAGAGAGAGAGAGAGAGAGAGAGAGAGAGAGAGAGAGAGAGAGAGAGAGAGAGAGAGAGAGAGAGAGAGAGAGAGAGAGAGAGAGAGAGAGAGAGAGAGAGAGAGAGAGAGAGAGAGTTATATCTTCAAATATATTGACATCAGTATGGAATGCTCATATGCAAAGAAATTATATGTATACTTATGGCTGAAGGTTGGCAGAGTCTGTATGAAGATGATTTTTTATTTGGAATCTATCTGGTATCTGCCCTGCCATCAGAAAGTGGTTAATCTGCCACTTCAACAGTATGTCCAATTTAATTTTTTCATATTTAAGGCAATAAAATGTGTACTGAGTTGTATATTGTTGCCAAATCCCAACACAAAGCAAAGGAAATTACTAATGCTTCAGCATGGAAACAATTATTTATAATGTATAGAAAGCTACACCTCAACATTAAAGTATTAACAGGGACACAAATGTAATTAGAAAAGGCACCCACTTGTTGCAGTAATCCACAACAGACTGCCGATCTGTGAAGAGGATGTCTTTGCCAGAGGCCCATTGTGAATCCAGAAGAATATCAATGGCTTTATTTGCTGAAAGAAAACAAGAACAATTAGCAGATATATAATGAAAAATTACTCTGACTCAAAAAATCAATCTGATGTTCTAAATTTGGAGTTTGTACTGAGTTCCATAATTTGATCCAGCCTACACTCATGAGTAGATAATGAAGTATTAGTGAGTAAAGTTAGATTTAATTTCTACTTTCAGAGATGAAAAACAGTATAAATTTATTAGTAAACACAATACACAAGCTCATATGAATGTGTTAGTGGACTCCACTCAGTCCTGCTCAATAAATGACATGACTCCTAAGTGGGATACACAACAAAGTCATATCATGTAACTGAAGGTCTCAATCCCCCATAAATTGTCCCACTTCCATGCAACATCCTCACCAATTAGTAGTCACAACAAAACTTCCTGAGTCATCATGAATTGCTTGCAGGGGAGGCAAGCAAATCAATCTTCTGAAGAAAACTAAATCTTAATAAAGTCAAGTCTTCACTAATACCTGCTCTTTCAAGGAGCACCTCACCCCTGTACATTCCACAACTTACCATAAAAATACTGGACCTGGTGATTGAGAAACTTTGTTTTCTTTGTGGGGCAGTTCTTCTTTAAGTATGTGGCCACAGCATACTCCTGCTTGGTGGGCTTCTCCTCCACTGGCACTGGAATGTCCTGAAAAAACACACCTCATTATTTCTTGTCTTATTACTTCAAATATTAGGGAGAGGCTAATTACTACTGGTACCTGGTTCTGCTATTAACCCAACAATCATTAAAATATAAATGACATTCCATAAAATATTAAACAAATTATTATTTCTTTTCTTTTCTGACATACTTCCTCAAATGACACTTGTTATAGTGAATGCTTTAGATTCAAAGTCACAAATCAGACCATAATCTTCAAAGTTCTTGTTGCAGCATGACAAAAGGAATACCAGGATACCTTCTTAGCTGGTGTCAAACTCATTGGCAATTTAGCCTCAAAAAATTTCACACAACTTTTGACAAAAAGGAACAGTTCTGACAGGTCGTTCAGCAAGCAACATACACTCTGCATGCTAATAAATAAAAAAGAAAAAGAAAATAAAAAAATAAAAATAAATAAAATAAGATAAAAAATGAATAAATAAATAAATAAATAAATAAAAAATAAAATAAAATAAAATAAAAAATTTTAATAATAATAATAATAATAATAATAATAATAATAATAATAATAATAATAATAATAAATAATAATAATAATAACAGTAATAATAATAATAATAATAATAATACATAGAGGTATGTATATCCATGGACCTTTGATATATTTTTCTTAAGACACAGGGAGAGGATTCATGAAAAAACCACTGACACCTTAAAATACAATAAGAACTGTTAAAAATGTATAAAAATGAGTGATGCTAAGAGCCACATTGTGCCACAGAAGCCAAGACCTGTGTTCTGCCAACAGTCAGGGTTATATTTCTGCTCACAAGGTAATCAAGCAAATGCCACAAGTAAACATGTATTCCAAAGTGTTGGAGTATTTGGAAAGGGTGATCACCTCCTTTTTGTCAGGTGTGCAGCGCCTTATAAAGGGACCCGAGTGTTCCTGTCCATCCTGTGATTAAAATAAATAGTCACAAAAAATAGCAAATAGATATTCCTAAACTTGGTTTAGAGAATTCAGCAACGAGGAACAGTAAATATCAGGGCCCATATTCTACATAGTGCTTATGGTCGACCATAGCTAACTGTCATAGCTAACAGAATTAAGTGACCATCAGTCTTGTGGCCATCAGAAGTCGTCGGTCATATCTCTGTCACCATCTGCCTCTAGAACACACACTCACAATTTGTCAACTTTAAATTTATGGAATGAAACAGGTTCTTGACATCGTTTTCTTGGATTTACATTGTTTTGACTTCATATTATGAGTTTTTGGGGAAGTCAGACAGTGTATTTAATCAAAAGAAACACAATATATAAGAGAAGATTACGGCCGACAGCCCAACACATGCAGGCCACTCAAGGCAAGGTTTGTTCATGTTTAGGAAAACTGATTTTACTCTTCCTGGCGATTATTTATAATAATATTTTATCACCTCAAAGAAGGACATCATTTGCTCATAGTTACTAATATTTATTGTTATATTTATAAAAATAAAAAAAACAGCTGGGGATTGTGATATGGTATGTATGGCTGTGTTGTTATATTGAAAGACTTCTGACAGTCAGAGGCAGCGCTAAGACAGGGTGAATCCTGTCCTAGCATTTTATGACCAATAATAGGAGTTTATAGACAATAATATGAGTTTATGACAGAGTTATGTCTGAAATGTGCTATTTTATTTCGCTATGACCGACAGACTTGGCTATGACGGTTTGTAGAATACGCGCTCATGTGTATTCAAATTCAACCTCACATGGTCAAGCACATACTTCCTGTAATACTGAATACTCCCCAAACTTTAACCTTACACAGGCTATACAATGCAAGAAGCATATCCACTTTCCTCCTAAATCTGACATTTCCCATATGAAAATATCTTTGGCATAGATATTATGTTCATTATGTTCTGGTCTGGGGACTGTTCCATCATTCATGTAAGAACAAATAAATATATAAATTAAAAAAGACTTTTTAAGATACATACTGTAACAAAACTGCACAAAGCATAAACCAGTTAATCATACATCAACTTAACTCTATCATTTTTTTTCAGGCAGACATTGCTAATGACACCATAAAACAATCTACTGAACTTCTACTATATTCACAGTAGCCAGAAGGGAGCATACCAACAAAAACAAAAAATATAAAAGCCAAACCAATTACCTCCTCAGTATAATGAAAGAAAATATTAATGCATGAAATACTATGGCTCCCATGTTGTTAAGGAATGCTTAAAAATGTATTTGATGATACAAACCAAAACAAAGTCTGTGTGGTACAAACATTTTAAGGACCAAGATCTGTCAAGAATAATTAATAAAATGAGTTTTCTCAATGGCCAGTAACACACACAAGACCAGAAAATGCTGCAGAATAGCACAACTTTTTTCTAGACTGTAAGCAAATCATCTATGGTGTTTGTAAGATACAAGAATGCTATGCAGGATGGTTCAGTAAATGGCAGAACAATTCCAGGTTTCTCTCCCATGATCACCTGGGGCACAGCATCCACTTGCTCCTTTGCCACAACCATGACCACTACATTCACTTCAGATGAATGATGAAATATTGCTTATTGACTGAAATCTCGATTTACTAATAGGACGATAATTTTTTTTTATTTCTAAGTTAATAAACTGTGATGTACAATTACTTTATTTATTTATCTCCATGTCTTAGGTTTGAAAAAAAAAAAATTGATAGCTGAAGAGTCTAGTGCCCAAGCCCACAAAGACTACCCCTCCAGCCACAAGTCCAGCCCTGGTAATCTGAGACTCTTCCATCCGCATTTGACCTTTTCTTCAATATAAACACACTTTTGGCATACCATGTACGGTCTTTGTGACAGACAGCATAAAGGGATTTGGTCTGTAAGGAACTGGACATAAAACCAAGATGACAGATTTTTCTCTGACTGGAATGAGACCAGCATGGTCTGAAGAAAAATCGCAATTGATTGTGGACAATAATAAACAACTTCCAGATCCTAAACATATATAATAACAATATAATAATAATAATAATAATAATAATAATAATAATAATAATAATAATAATAATAATAATAATACCAACTAAAAGATGATAGAAAAATTACCAAATGAGACATACAGTAGGGTACACAACAACGAATATGATTTGTTCCAATGTAGCATTCATTATAGTGACTGAGGAACCTATGAGAAAAAATTAATTGGTTCCAGAGGACCAGAAAATAATATAAAAAAAATTCCATAATTAAAAAAAATACATCAAAATGAGCACATTTGCTACTAAATTTGAGATAACACATGTATAAAGTACCCTCCCAAGTTTTGCGCCTTGTCCTAAGTTTTTATCATCCTGAGTTTCGCACTGCTTTGAAAAGTACTGGTCACATTTACCTGTTGTCAGCGTCACACGTATACATATAGTAAATCCTGCATAAGTCAGAGCTCTCTCTCTCTCTCTTTTTCTATATCTCTCTCTCTCTGTGTGAAAGTAAGAACAATCCTAAGGATTGCTAAATAGAATGTGACTGATAGAGAATGGAAATAGAATTACGTATATGAGTGAGAAAAAGTGAGAAACAATGAAATGGAAATAACATAAAATGAATTAGGGAGAGAGAGAGAGAGAGAGAGAGAGAGAGAGAGAGAGAGAGAGAGAGAGAGAGAGAGAGAGAGAGAGAGAGAGAGAGAGAGAGAGAGAGAGAGAGAGAGAGAGAGAGAGAGAGAGAGAGAGAGAGAGAGAGTGAGTGTTTCACTCCCTTGTCCCTTATCTCTGACAGATATGGGGGAGGGGAGGTGACAGGGAGGAAGGTTTGAGACAAGACAAAAGAAAGGAGAGGAAACAAAAAAATGGGAGGAAGAAACAGGCAGCAGACAGGTGAGCAGTGGCTTGTACAGCTGGTGAGTTAGTCTTGCAAGTTTTAGCTTGTTATTTTGATTAAATTTTTATTAAAATTTCAGTGCTCACACTAGTGGCAGGTTTGTTATGCTAGTGTGGATTTGTTATTCTGATTAAATATTTATTAAAATTTCAGTGCAATATTGCAGTTGTACATTATAACAACAGTGTGTTATCACATACCCTACTATACTTGAGCCAGAATGGCACTCCCTGTCATTTTTTGCCCCTTCCCTTCTCATCCCTCCCTTAGTATGCCCCTGCCCATGACAACATATTCATCCATACACTATTCATTGTTTAACAGTTTCCAACTTCCAAATATAAGAATCCTTTCCCAGCCATTCTATTCACCTAATTTTCCCTGCTTCCCAATAGGAAATTCCAGGTGAAAGAGCATCATTTTGATCCAACTGAGGGAAGCTTGGCAAGACTACAAAATAGCTCAAAACACCTTAACTCACTCATCCCTATCAATTCCTGATATGTACAGACTAGTGATGTATTGGATAAGCATACACATTCACCTAACACACTGTATAACCTTCCAAAATCCACAGCTTGCATGGGTCCAAGCCTAAATAAAAACTTCAATTTACAGAGACAGTAAAAAATATGTAATAAAATATGCTTCATGCACAGTCACTGATCAAAAGAAGGAAAAATCCAATTATTCCAAAACTGCATGGATAATTACCCTAGGTCTCTTCTTGGCCATTTTTGCTCCTTGTCCTCAGGTGTTGTTTTTTTTTTTCCAGATTACAATAAACAATTTATTATAACTATTTATCTTTTGTCAGTCCACTACATATTTCAGTTACATATAACACTGTACATTTGTAGTGTATATTACACTTAGTACTGTTTATAAAGTGGATGATAGCTAAAGGGCACCAGTAAGATTAAGTTGACAGACTTACATATAACACTGTACAATTGTAGTGTATATTACACTTAGTACTGTTTATAAAGTGGATGATAGCTAAAAGGGCACCAGTAAGATTAAGGTGACAGAAAAAAAAATAAGAGGTCATAATTATTGTGAAATACTAACTAAAAAGTATTTCTGCAGTTTTATACAATAAATGGCACATAAGTATAACAAGTCCCAAGTCTTACATCTCTTCAGAAGATCCCTGTACCTGCTTCAGCCAGGGAACAGACTGATGTAAACAACAATATTCTATGATTTATGTAAGAAACTTATAGGCTGTAAAAATGCATAAAGATTTTACTATGGTCTGACCATTTTGAATTGAGCGTTTAGGCGTTGTCCTCTCTGGGGATTCCCCATGAGTTATAAGGAAGAGGACAATAAATTTCTTTGCAACCAATAACATTCTAAATGATGGGCAATATGGATTCCAACAAAACTGATTATGTTCCTCACCTATCAAGAAAAAATTCTTCAGTATACCCATGAAGGAGATAAAGCAATCTGGATTTTGCAAAAGCTTCTGATAAAGTATATGGACATGGTATACTTCTCCATAAGCTAAGAGAACATGGCACAGCACATTCTTTACAAAGATGGCTGCACAGCTTCCTCACCAGGAGAACTCAAAAGGTGTTGGTTCATAGTGAACAATCAGAAGCTAGTGCTGCTCAAAGTACAGTCCTGCAATGATCAGTTCTGGGACCACCACTCCATAGTGCACATTGGAGGCAAACAAGGCTTAGATACATTTAAGCGCAGCTCTTCCAAAGAAGGCTGGACAAGTGGCTCCAAACTGTGCCAGATGAACTGCCTACTCCAGGATACTCAAGCTTTTACCAGATCACTCGTATTTTGAGAGAAAATTAGAAAACTGGATCTGGTAGAGATCCACCTCAGCTGTGCCACTAACAGAAGAAATTCACTAGACCATAGATTAAAGACCATTAATGGTCACATATGGCATGTCTAGCATTTAAAATGACACTCATTCTTCTCATTACAAAAATGCAAGAAAAGTGTATTTTTGACCAGACTCCATTAATGGCTGGGAAAAAAAAAAGGTAATTGTTCTTATTTACACCATAATCTCCTTATCCCCTTAACTTAGCTGGAGGGGCTGTGTCATCATGGCCCCCCACCCTCCAGGGATAATCTAACCTAACCTAACCTAGCTGGAGGGTTGTACCTTCCTCAACTCCCCTCTGGGATACTAATCTACCCTAACCACACCTATCCTACAGGATCAGGTCTAGGGAATTTTTTGGGAAGCACCCTTGTCCATTTTGAAAATTATGAATTTCCCATGGAAACTCAAAGAATCCAGTAAGGTAGGCAAAAATCACATTCACAATGTTATAAAGTATGATGGTGTAAATCTAAAATAATACAGAAAAATACAATATGAATGTATTGTATAAAACTGCAGTTTCATCAAATAATAAAACCTCAATGTTATGGTAACTTTGGCATAAGAGTAGTGAAGTGACAAACAGTAAACAGTACACTATGCAACACCACACAGGTTCTTCATTACAAGGATCCTTCCATGGATCAGATGGGCACATAACACGATAACTACAGTGTTCTTTTCTCTCCGTGACTCCAATCTGGTCCACGTCACTTCCAGACAGACACACACTAGTCCAGACGTCACTTCCAGCCAGACACCCACGTACACACTAGCAAACGCGGCACCACCAGCCTGTCCCGTTAGGTGGTGTGGGCGCGATGGGAGGGAGTCAGTGACCTTTGTAGGACGTGGTGAGGAGTGCAATGTGACGTTCCTCCTGAGTTGCCCCGAGGCTGTGGCGGCCGCGACTCACAACAGCTGGTCCCTCCCCCTCCCGCCTCCCTCCACAACACCTCCCTCATGCAGCTCTTCCAGCCCACTGCCACGCTACACACTTCTGTCAGCCTCAGGAATAAACGCCTCACGACATGTCTGTAGAGTTAAAGTTTCCTTAGTGCGATATGAAAAACAACAGGAAGCAATTTACCTGAGCCTTCTTCTTTGCCTTCCTCTTCTCAGCCATGATTACTTTGTTGTCATAAACTGAGAATCTAACTTCAAAAACTCTTTGATGATAGAATATTTTTAAAACACTTTTGTATTTCAGTTAATCTTGTTTGGTATCCTTTTGTATTTATCTACGAAAATATTATCATCGGATGTATTTTCTGAGGTATCCCTGGCAGCACACAATAGACTCTGGCTTGGCTGCATGGCGGGAAGGGCCGTGACGTGGGCTGCAGACGCACCACATGTACCGCATTCTTTGTACTCGTTATTTCCTCCTCTTTTCTTCCTGATTAAATCAAATGTATCAGTATTGTTTCTGATGCCTTAAGCACAGATATACATAATCAAGAATGTTTTAGTCCATATAACAACCCAAAATCAGTTTAATTTGTTTGACTGATTTGTTGGATTTTTTTTTACCAAACTTTAGTAAAAATAGTTTTTGTAAGTTCTTTCTCGGGATGAGCTATTCAGCTTATAATTCAGAGGAAACTACGAACTGACATTGGCAGACGCGACTTACCAGGCACAAGAAAAAATTACGTAAGTATATCTTTATTCACTCAGCCGTTCCTCAGCATCACCGGTCACCTAATTATTAATAGAGAACACCTGAACACATCCTATAGTCAGTAATCACTCCTCGACCTCTTCCTCCACTCCTCTTTAGGGGTTATAGCACTGTTTTAGCGAGAGTTTCCGTATTACATACCTTTCGCACTTATTGGTTTGACCTTTGTCCTATCCACTCACTTGAATAATTCCACTGCCTTTTTACGCTGTCTCCCCTCCTACTCTCATCATTGTGTTTGTGTTTTGAGTATACAGTAAATAATGTTTGCTAGACGCAAATACAACGAATACCTGCATACAATATTCGCACATATGTATAAATGTATAGCTTTACATCAATGATAAGCAATTTTTTTCAATAGAAATATTGGTGCCGAGAGAGAGAGAGAGAGAGAGAGAGAGAGAGAGAGAGAGAGAGAGAGAGAGAGAGAGAGAGAGAGAGAGAGAGAGAGAGATGTTTCTTTATCACTAGCTTTATATCAATGTCCAACTTATTCGTTGGATATTACCTCATATTTTAAGGAATATATACGATTATATATCGTTAAGTGTATGAACAACTTTACGTAACATAGCCAAATCTTTGGGTAATTAATTATTCTCCATGTATTCCGTTACCCTACCTCTTCGCCTTTTAAGTAGCCTTCCTCTCCTATCAGCTCTTTCAACTTCACTCACATATTCATTTTTTTTTTTTTCAAACTCCTCACTATCCACCCTCACAATATGACCGTCATATCATCTCAGAGTGTTCTTTTTTATTCATGGCGCCACTCTGTAATTATATCACTTGCTTGGTCACTGACATCACATTTCTCATCGCTCTCACCCTCCTATCTTGTCACTCAACATACTCTTTAGAGACAACGCATTTCCACAGAACATGCATTCGATTGTGCCCTACCACACGCTCAGGTTCTCTGATCCATGTGTCAATGTTGGCAGGAGAATATTATTCCTTAAATCTGTCTTTATATCCAGAGACGCATTTCTCCCTCTTATGACTCCTGCTAGTGATCCTATGATACACATATATTTTACATCTCTCTCTCTCTCTCTCTTACCTAACACATAACTCACTCACCTCCAATGAGTGAATACCATTGCTTTCCAAAGTATTACTATGCATCTAGTCTAACACAATTTGCTTCACTTTTTCTTTTAATGCATGATAATTCTAAAATAAATCCTCTCAGCAAGAAAATCCTTACCTCAGGTGTAGGGTGAAACAGGTGCCATGCTTTAGTGTTTACAATTTTCCCTTCACACACATGAAACATATCAGTCATTAGTAGCATTCTTCCTGCATAATTTCTCTACCAGCGAGTAGACTAAAGTATTTGTATTTTGTCCTTCATGTCAGCTGTAATTTTGATGGTTTTGACAGGAACTATAAACTCCTTGACAAATTATCTGACAGGTTAAGTCTCATACAGAAACTTAAAAGTAATTAAGAATTTCATAAAAGTTATGAAATTTCATGATTAATTGTACTGCAACCACTGTAGTCATATTGTTGATTAGTGAAGTAGTGACACACTCTCAGTGGTTCTGGACTCACAATCTAACCACATTGAAATTGATATATTTTCCAAATAACAAAGTAAAAGTAGGATGAAATCTTAATTTCATTCTACTATACTACCAACTTCTACAGATCATGGTAGATTACTGTGATTAGCCAGTTACATACAAAGGACTGAGTAGAAGTTGAGAATTACATATGATTATAAAACAAGCTTTATGAACGAATGTCAAGTGCTGTACACAATCAACTCTCTTTTGAAGTTATGCTTCCATTTCTTTCTGTAGAAAAGATGTCTTGTTAAAATAGAAATAATTATCCTGGTTTTAAAAATGATATTAACATGAAAAAAAATATTTTCACACCCTTTATTTCCTTTGCTACAAAACAATATAACAATTGGTAAAACATGATTGTCGGAAACTGTCTGTTTACGACAATATTATAACTTACTGGCCATTAGCATTTTATCTACAAACTTATCAACATAATCCTTAAGTATAAAATAGAACAACAAAAGAGATTCTGGTGTTATGGCATATGTGTTTTTAATGGAAACTTAAATCTCTAACAAAGTCTGGCAGACATTAATATGAAAATATTTCCTTTATACAAACTCTATTTTCAAAATAATATAACAGCATACATTATACTTTAATTTGAACTGATTCAATAGCTAGCCACACACTACATCACAATTTATCACAATGACTTTTATCCCCACTAACACTTAACACTCAGATACTGACTCACAAACCGTGCATGACACAAAAAACACCAAGCTAGCTATACTACACATTGGAAAAAAGGCAATATCAAGAATTACTGGTGAAATCTGAATTAGTAAATGGATTAAGTATAGTGTAATGTTGGACATGCAAAGATTCTCATGTTCCTCTGAAAACATTATGGGATCGTTTTATGGCTTCAGGACTAGGAAAACAAAGCAATGATTTAACATTTCTGTTGTGAACTTCAGCTTTCCTAATAAATGTAATTAGAGTAATGTAATTTTGTCTTAAATTCAGATGAATAATGTATATCCTTATCTGATGAAATGCAGAGATGAGATCTTAATAGTTCCAGGTTAGAATGGTTTTTGCTTCTACATGAACTAAGGACTTGCAGTGGGGAGCAGAAATAATTGGTCTTATATCTTAAAAGTATGCTTTAAGTTCTAATTAAGGACGTTATGATTCACAGAACATGATAATCTCCGTAATACACCCTTACAATAAACAAAGGAACTATGTGTGATGAGATATTTGCACTATAAGGCAAATAATTGTACAATATACACTGCTTTTTGATTAACATTTTTCTTCTTTTTTTTTGCACTTAAAAGTTGAAGCAAAATACATCCATGCAGCACAATGATAAGGTCACTGTTGAATACGTAAAACATTTGTTATACATGAAACACTCAGATTGTTGATAAGAGGCAGTGATGCTCACAACTGCTCCCTACGTTTACAGTTATTGCTTTTTCATCTAACCTAACTCAAACTCTCATGAGATTCTACTCCATAGTACAGTGCACTTGTCTTCTCATCACAAGTAAAGCAAACTAAATACTCTGTGAAGTCCATCCCGTTTCATCAATGGTACTGTGTATATAAATATATGACTAGGATTGTATATCTGTCATGAGAGGGCATTGTAAATCCCTTCACAACAGCTGGTTCACTGAGTAAGTAACACACTCACAGCAGCTCCCCCAAGACACACCATTTGGCAGTCTAGTACATGAAATGAGTATAAATCAAATACACTGTGGCATCTAATAACATTCACATACCACTACTAAACACATACTTAATACCAAACTGTAAATGTGATATGTAAACTTCATAATAATTGGTAACAATTCAAAATAGATGAATATCAATTCATATTGATCTTTTACCTTTAGTTAGTTGAAACTAGATACATATAGTACTAAAAATGTAAGACAGACAAAACTGTTAAGTTAATAAACCAATACTTTTATAAGTTTGCCAAGCTATAAACTTCAATGACCTTCACCTCAAAGTCTCCATTGGGTACCAGTGGAGGATTGTCAAAGGTCTGGCAAGGTTCTGTTTTGCCGTAACGCAACTCATGGTCCAGCATGATTCCCTGACCATTCCTGAGAAAATCAGAGCCATGAATTAAATTATGGAATGAATGATTGTGCATTCATATCATTATTATGATTTTATTGCTTATTTAAACAAACACTTTACTAAATGTGAGACAAGGAAAGAATCGTAATGTAAAATAAGAATGAATTTAACACATAAATAAAAACATACTATTATACTATTTGATATCCTTTTTATATTCATTACTGATATAAGAAAGATGATGAAAATGCTTGAAATGTGCCTTTTAGGCATTAAATTTATTATAATTTAAATTAAAGTACCTACCCTCCACCAATGGTGATCATGTTATTGTCAGCATGCATGAAGAGTTCAGCACAATGCTCCACTGAAGACACAGCAGCATCATCCTGCTGCCTTGAGATTCCCACCCACTGGTATTTAGCAACAGTAGGTCGAAGGGAGAACAAGAATGTCTCTCCTGTCCCAAAGTATGTCTGCCAGTTTCCAAACTCATCTTTACAGTGTCTTTGAGCCCAGGCTGTGGAGCAGTAAGCCCCAAACACATAGTCGTCTGTGGTGCGGATGCAGAGAAGTGTGGGCTCATATTTTTCTGCTCGCTGTTCATGGAAAGAATAAAATTGTAATGTGGCATTTTGAAGTATATGATGCTGCCATCTAAATAGCTACACCAGTTAAACAGCTTAATTTCAGATAATTTATATCATACTCATATCAGCATTTTAAAGATGAATTTCCATAAGCATTTGCTGAATTGATGGTTTTTAGACTATGTACAACTTGTGGTGGTCCTGCACTCCGTGTGCTCACCTGGAAGAAGGTGGTGAGTGAGCAGCCATGTTCCTCAGTTGTATAGATCAGAGTTGGTTGGTACATTGTCATCCTCATAGGCAGCCAAGACCACAATGTCAACAGCTGATGGTTAAAAAATAGGAGAATCAATTAGAGAAGACATTCAGAATATGCCTGCAACACAATGACAGGAAAAAATAGTTTCATAAATAGCAAGGCCATCTCTCATTACTATATTAACTATCAGATTAAAATGGTAAAGCAAAATAGAATTATACTATATACAAAATAAAATTAACCTGACAGATCTACCACTATATAACTAACTGAAATTCTAAGTAATAAAATTAAATAAGCTTAACACCCTTAACTTGCAATTCTGAGTACATTTAACACAAGGAAAAAATTTATCAATCTCTATGAACAGCAACAAACCTCATCCTTAGAGACGATCACTGATTTGACGTTGTTAATGGGGTACTGTCCCATCGCCCGAACTCTTGGGGCAGGAGACCGAGATCCCTTTAGTAGCATGCACAAAGAGAGGTAAATTGAAGCACCATCAATACCACAGATTCTGAGGCACTGGAGCACAAGGAATTAATAAGCAAATATGCAAGACACTATATGGTTAGGTAAGCTGTTTTATATAAAAGGCCCAAGAGAAGTTAGAAAATCCCCACATCTTAAATACCAAACCAGCCCAAGCATCACAAAACCAGAGATATTTACACACACATTCTGAATATTTATCAAGTCAAGAATCAGATTATTCTGTTATACCACCTGAACCTGAAACTTTTGACCTGCATGATATTTGTATTATGACAATGGTTGTTTCACACATTTATGTTGTTCATGATATTTGGTTGAGTTATTCAACTCTTGAATGGAGTTATGCAGATCAGATATTCAATGTAAGAGTATCTGACAAAGTTAGCAAGGGAGATAAGTATCTGGTGTAGAATACTCATGATAACAATGACTGGAATATGAAGTTCAATGTGTTTCAGATGTATGGAAGTACAAAGAGGAAAAGTTAAATATATAGAATATCAACACATGTAAGAATTTCTGCAGACAGATCACCCAAGAATAAATGAGGTTAAGCAGTAAGTAGCATATGACAGGAGAATGGAAGCAGAAATGTGTTACAAGAAAAGTGTGAAGTGACATAAAGGAATTACACATGAGTATTCTATCATTGGGTTATTTTCTGTTGTTGCTGTCCTTTAGGGATGAGGCTCCCAGAAATTTAGCAAAGCATTAAAGATAATATTAAAAGCCTTTGCCAATAAAAGCTCCCCAGCATAAGTAACACAGAGCAGTTGAACCAAACCCTTCAATTGCCCAACACCGGCATTAGACAACTCACCTCTTTGATGGTGAGTGTGTGAGACATCATCTGTATGTTGCTCTGGGTCTCTGAGGTGGGGAGACCTTCCAGGGAAACTGAGCGATGGAGGGAAGGTGTTTCAGGAGGATTCATCTGCCCTGTTCCTCCTCCGGCTCCTCCAAGTGTTCGCTGACTCTTTAGAAACATCTCAGTCTGGAGAACCACTTTAGTAATTTCAGATTTGCTGAAGCCACGAATCCCAAAGGCAGTTTTCAGGAGCTTCTGAGGGGTAATCTGAAAGGGTCAAGGTGATTTAAAACCCAAGATCAATATGATGATCTTTATAAGCATAACTTTGTTATTCTAGCTTAGAATCTGTCATGGCTTTTAATAGTGTCAAAAACCCTATGACCATAATATTATTTTAATCCAATTTATTTTTTTTTAAAGGACACACTTCTTACAACCTAAGGAGATGCAAGTTTAACATACCTGTATGTTCTGGCAAAAATGGTAAAGAGTTTCATGGAGACCCCGTGAAGGAAGGGAGGCAACCATTGAAGAGTCATGAGTTAGTGTCTTGACAAACACATGGAAGATGGCTAAAGCAATTCGCAGGAGAACTTTGGAACCCTCAAAAAGATAGCAATCAATCACACGCACCTGGGAAACGACAGACACATCAGAATTCTGAGTTAACCTCAAAAAAGTATATATAAAATCTCTAGTTATTATACATGATACAAAAAATTGCAGCTAATCATCCATCCTTACTGTGTGTGTGAGTGGCAAGGCTGACAGGATCCACCACATCCAGTTCTGGAAAGCTTCTTCTATCTGTTCTTGTGGAACCCCAAACTTTGTCAATGTGGAGAATGCTCCTCTCTGAAAAGATTTAAAATTAATCATAAATGGAAATTAATTGCTACCTTACACACAAAACATTAATAGTTTGTCAAATTTCATGAACTGTTGTGACTTAGGCAAGACATTATTTATACATACTATGTGCTTCTTGCCAAGGATCATGGCTGCTCTCCACTGCGCTTCATAGGCAATTTTGGTTTGTGATAGAAATTTGCTCTGGGATCCTCCCACCAAGGCCGAGATACAGTAATAGGCATCCACCTCTGGAAATTAACATTTTTCTTAGTAATGATAAAACTTATAAAGCAAATGCTTGGTACTTCAATATTATCTCAATCTGATGCAGTATTTTTATATATTTTTAAGTAGATGGAAAAATCAATAGAGATTATTATGGATATTTATTTATAGATCAGGGACTAAGACTACAGTGAATAAATAACTTCAAAGTATTATAACAAAAATTCTACTTTTATCATTAAAACATCAATAGAAGTACAGGTGATAAGGAGCATCAAGTATAACAAACCTTCCATGTAGTGCAGCAGCAGGGATGTGAGGCCATAGAGGGCTGGGGCATAGGTGATGGCTGGGTGGTTGAAAGAGATGAGGGAGATGATTCGCTCACACACAGTCACTCCACGCGGGGACAGGGAGTGAGACACTTTGTGGTTGGCATCAATGAAGGCAGGTAGTTGTACCATGCACTCAGACAGTTCTGAAAGATCCACATCAAATCAATATAAACTGAACAATATGAATAATCAATGTTTTCCTCCTATACATTTATAATATGTACATTTTTCGAAAAAGTCCAGCTAATATTGCAATAGGACTTTGCATGTTTTTTTAAATTTTATTTATTTTATTTTTCTATTATTAAATGGATACTGTTGGCAAATAAAAGAAGAGCAGCATCCACCAGCATGTCTTGCTTATATTACTGTGTTCTCACCTGTTGAACCATAGATTTGTTTCACTGTATCCCAGTAATACTGATCGTCAAAGTCTTTCTCTCGGGAATGGTGACGACACAGCTCCCTCCACAAATCCTCCCGTGCTGGGCTTCCTATACTCCAGTCTGAGTCACGAATCATTTGTTTGGCCTGAGGAAGAAAACATGGATAAATTACTATGAAAATTCTAAAGCTGAGGCATAGCAACAAAGTAACTCTCAATTGTTTAAAATATTTAAAAAAAAACATCATAGGTCCATTTGTACAAATATGATAAAACCCATTAATAGTGAAAGCACAATAGAAAATGTTAAGACCACATGGTAACTTGGTTTCCTAACTTGTCAAGCCTCAAGTAATCTTTCCAACTCAGATCTGTATGAAAGATGCATACATTTTCATCTTTGACTGTAATCATGAACAAGTTTCTCTCATTTTCTACCAGATACATGTAAAAATGTGAATAGTAATTTTTTCCTATATACATAGTAAATTGTAGAATCATGTTTTCTGCTCACAATCAGTTCTTCCAGGGAATCACACATCAGATCATTATTATTTGCATCTTATATCAATGATACTTATAGACTGTGATAAGGAGTGTGGCCAGGTTATCTCTCTAACAAGATCTGATCATTTATGCAGAGAACCCAACTTCTCACAATTCTCTCAGACTAAGGAAGTTGTTGCAGCACAAGGATGTGATCTTTATTATTGTTCATCAGTGACTGATGGTGGAGATAAATAGCCTTGGCCACTATCAGGACACCAGCTGCGTGATGCTTGTCTTCAGTCCCCTAAGCACTACTGACCCATCCTTGCTGGTGGTGCTCTATCTATTCTTTGGTCAAGTCAATCTGTTATATTGTATGTCTCCTTATCCCAAAACATAAGTAGGTTTTTTTTTTTTTTTTATGTTGGAAGGATACTGGCCAAGGGCAACAACAAAAATCTAATAAAAAAATGCCCACTGAAATGCCAGTCCCATAAAAGGGTCAAAGCAGTGGTCAAAAATTGGTGGATAAGTGTCTTGAAACCTCCCTCTTGAAGGAGGGTTGAAAACTATACAGGAAAATGGCACCTACATTCTTATGAATACATAATTTGATTTCATATTACAGGTTTGTTGACTGAACACATCTCATTATATGCAAATAGCATAATAGAATCTTTCTTTACAGCATCCTTATCCTACTCATACACACCTCTTTTATTTTCCCAAGTTTCATTTGCCCTTCAATATCTTTCCATTTTGCCATGGTGGCCTCGTCAGCAGAGTGTGCAAGGTCATGGACAGGGATTCTGGACATGTCAACATGTCCAGAGAAGGGTGGAGGGTTGGTGGGAGTCTTGTCATCAGAGACTGCCTCAGCATGAGCTGCTCCTCCTACAGTCATCTTGATCAAATTTCCAAGGAGTTTAACCTGCAGAGAATACAATGACATCAGCAATGATTCTTCAGTCTCTCCAGATATGTATATAATAAATTTTTAACCTGTACAGTATAACACCTAGTATGGTCATTATAATGAAGAGTTATCATTCCTTACCTGTTTCTTTACTTCAGAAATTCTCTTGTTTTTGGTTGAACCATCTACTGGCCACTGGATCAGGGACTTGGGATAGGCCGAGACGGGGATGTGAACAGATCGGAGTTCTTTTTCCTGAAAATTTTCAAGCATTATATTATTTTCAAAATATCACTGTAATATGAACACAAAATAGAAGAATTATCATAATCTATCCACAGCATTATGTCTCAAATACTACTACTCACTTTCAGATGATTGAGATTAAGGATGTCAATTTGATTGTTGTTGCCAGCATCATAGTAGGGGTCAGGTGTATATTCCTCCTCAAGTTCAGTGTCACAGGTGTTGGAGACAAAGATATATTGCTGTTGGTGAGCCTGCTGTTGCTGATCACGTTTCCTGCTCTTCCAGTGGTTGCCAGGCTGGTGCTGTTGACCCCTGATGAGGTGCTGAGGCCTCTTGGATGAATTTACCCGTGGTCGATGAGGCCGGCTGGCGCCCTCATGACTGGAGACGCAGCGGCTGGCTGCAAGGGCCGCAGGATACACATGAGTGATGAGGTCGTAGGTTAACATTGTGAAGAGTTAAAGGGTATGATTGCTAAGAAGTAAGGTTTTAGGAAAAGGTGTTAGAGCACTTCATAAAACTGACGCTAACACCATATAAAAAGACAATATAAGTGACACATTAACAGATATTGGTGGGAGTCACAAAAGGAGTCTTCAGAGGATTGCATAACAGTCTTTCTGTTAGTATATATGTAGTTTGTATAGTTTATGGAATAACTTCTGACTTCGCAGTCTGTCACTTTTCAGTGTGATTTTTTTAGTATCTGAAAAGACAATGCCCATATTTAAACATTTATATGTGCATCACTTTGGAAAAACTAAGCAAATAATGCCACTGATGAAACTGCTCTCATTCCTGCCTTAACTGTTACTCCTAATACAACTAATTCCATGATAAGAAATTCTTCCTCATCTGTCTGAATGCTAATTGAAAACACAAATGGTATCACTCGGCAGCAAAACAATTTCCATTGCAGTGCTTCACAGCAGGTAAGTAGTGCATGGGTTCATATGTAACTGTGGCTTCTCCTTGATGTTACTCTCATGGCCATGGGTAACTGAGAGAGGCATATCTAGGTTACAAGACAAGCATGTCTTTGAACACTTAGTGACAGGCGAAGGACACTCGCGTCACGGGACTGTCACACATCCATCGTCTCGCTATCAGTGAATCAGTCAGGTTGCGGTGGAGGTGACGGAGGCCTTGCACCAGTGCTGCTTGATCCATGGTGGTCACGTAGGCTTGGCGTCCTGCACTGTGTTGGCAGTGGCAAGCTCCGCCCGGCGCCGCACTGTCACTTTCTCTCGGCTGGGGACCTTTCACGACCCAGAGTGTGCACAGCCAAGCAACACACCACCATCGCTACGGCCATACTCCACAAACTAATCCGTGTGGACCCACGACCCCGCCCTCTTCGCGTTATCTGTCTGTCCTGCTGATTCGCTAAACAACTGGTCAAGTTGCTGGATGTGGAATGCAAATATTTCATCCTGCGAAAAAAGACCGTGGTGTGCGCCTCTGACACATCGAACATCACTGTACTAAATAGGATGGAATATACAGAAAAATCTGACAACGACTACAAGCAAGGAAGTTTTGAACTTTTGCAACAGATGCATATATAAAATATGGCAACATTTGCCGTACGAAACGTCAAGCTTTTTGAGTTTATTTAGTTTACACATGGCTTGAGCTTTTCTCTTGTCTGTGCATCAGTGGAGCGAGAACGTGCTCCTCAGACTTTCCTGTACCACACCACATGGCAGAGAGCATCCAGGCTGGATTTCAAGGTGTGCTGTGATGTGCCATAAATCGCAGCATTATGGAAGAAGGGCATGAACCGAAGGAAAAGAAGCTGACGATGTTAATGATGGTGTCTGACAGAGATAAAGCCAGGCACGAGCACGAATAAATGACTGCTAGGGTACTGTTAAATTTGCCAGCGTAGATCACGAGTGAATGATACTAATGATGATAAATGCCTATTCACATAATTATGTAAATTAATGATATCGAGAGAGAGAGAGAGAGAGAGAGAGAGAGAGAGAGAGAGAGAGAGAGAGAGAGAGAGAGAGAGAGAGAGAGAGAGAGAGAGGGGGTAGAGAGAAAGGGGGCGGGGATATGAAGCACAAGCACCAAAAGCGAGGAGAGAGAAAGAAATGTTAGCTTGATATGGCTACGGGTTTGGTGCCGGACTAAAGAAAAACAAACACAATGTTACGAAAGACTGAATTTGCCTTCATTCAGCCTCGCTAGACGGAGACGGACCGCTGTCCAAGACTTGCACATTCACCGCGGCATTAGAGGAAGGCAAAAAAACGAGTTAAGACAAAAAACAACTACGTACATGCTACATCAATAAAAACTCTCTCTCTCTCTCTCTCTCTCTCTCTCTCTCTCTCTCTCTCTCTCTCTCTCGCTTGTTTACTATAAAAATACCACATCGGTATGAAAAAAGCACAACTTCCTTTCCTCTCTCACTGGGAAGTTATTATACACAGCAGTATGCCGATTATATACAACAATAATATAATGATTTTCCTTGTTTTCATTAATATTTACAACAGATGATTAAAATAATAATAATAATAATAATAATAATAATAATAATAATAATAATAATAATAATAATATTAATAATAATAATAATAACAGAGGCAAGAATATGAAGCTAGCAGTAATAGTGGTAGTGGTGATGGTGGTGGTGGTGGTAGTAGTAGTAGTAGTAGTAGTAGTAGTAGTAGTAGTAGTAGTAGTAGTAGTAGTAGTAGTAGTAGTAGTAGAGACAACTCACCACAATTTTCCACTGTCATGATTGCGATATTCAAGAAGTTTTAGTTTCCGCAAATTCCTTTCCCCTTTCTCTCCTTGGAACACAACCAACGGTAATTGAGCCTCTCTCTCGCAGTATGCAGTAATTGCAGTAGTAGCTTGTAAAGTTTGTCGCTCACTGTCACCGATACACCACCAACAAATGCGTGTCGCCAGTGTTCCGTTCTTGCTGTCAATAATCCAAGCGGCTCATAACAAGACTTAGCAGTGAAAAGCTCGCCTCATTGAAACACACTCGCATTTTCAGGCAAGACAGTGCTGTGCTGAACGCAACGAGACAAGTGCAACAACTAGCCGCCGCACAGGTGAGTCTCTTTATATACGCTCACCTCGCCGATAGGGTTGCCAACGCGAGCTATCATCAATGCACTTTCTACGCTCACCTGAGGAGGCTTCGGGAATGCCTATCAACAGGTCCAGGACGGGGTAGAGGGGGCGGGAAAGCTGTTGGTGTCAGGGCAGGGGAAGAGGGAGGGGAGTAAAGATATGTACAGGTTGAATTGTTTTGTTAATCTAATACACAAGTAAGATTTTTTTTTTTTTTTTTGTAAAGGGAATGTAAGAGATACAATCTGATATATGTGACATGCTAACTTTCCTCTCATACCTAACGAGTTCTTATCCTTTTACGTGTGTGTGTGTGTGTGTGTGTGTGTGTGTGTGTGTGTGTGTGTGTGTGTGTGTGTGTGTGTGTTTCATCTTAGCGTGACAGGCATAACTACCACCCGCCAGCATAATGACAGCTCCTAATAAAGACTTGCATGCATAAAAGAAAAGTTGCATACGTTTCATAACAAACGACGCGCCGAAAGGTTACACGGAAGGATATGAAAGCAAATCAAGACATTATTATTCGTCGTCTTCATTCCTTCGCCAGAAACATAGAACAAGGAGGAGGAGAAGGAGGAGGAGGAGGAGGAGGAGGAGGAGGAGGAGGAGGAGGAGGAGGAGGAGGAGGAGGAGAAAGAAAGAAAGAAAGAAAGAAAGAAAGAAAGAAAGAAAGAAAGAAAGAGAGGAAAAATTATGACGGCATCACACATTATCGCATAAAATAACCAAAGGAGAGAGAGAGAGAGAGAGAGAGAGTGAGAGAGAGAGAGAGAGAGAGAGAGAGAGAGAGAGAGAGAGAGAGAGAGAGAGAGAAGAAACAAAAGAAAGCCGGTTTAATATTTTCCTCCCTGACACAAACGAAAACTCACGCGACTCCTGTGACTAGACGACTTATTTTCCAAAGGGTGTATCTTCTAAGGCCTCGAAGTTTCCGTCCCATGTGCGCACCCTCAAATCAACGACACGCGGCGGGGAGAGAGGTTCTTACGGGAGGCGAAGCAGACATGAGGAACGGTCGAAATAGGAAGACGGGGCAGTTTTACAAGAGTACGGCGTGGTCTTTGAAGTTGCTGCAGGCGAGGTACTTGCAATAACTTTGTTAAAATTAGAAGATGTGAGAGGTCATAGGCCAGTACTCAAAATCGATTATTTTCAAAGGCCACAGAGATGATTAGCCAGGTTCTCACGAGTGCTTCTCCCGTTAATAATGTAGAAATGTTATTAATCTGTTATTAGCATCATAGAAATACACTTAAAACTCGTGTAGCTTCAACTAGAGCCTTTTGAAAGTACGGCGCGGAAATGTTTCAGAATATGGTGTGAGAGGGCAGAGCTGTGAGAGAGGTTATAGACGTGAGGGTTTTGGTGAGAGGTTATAGACATGCAGGATCTAGTGAGAGAGGTCAAAGCTGTGTGAGTTTTGAGAGTGCATCAGGATAGACACTGCAATACAACACAACAAAGCAGAAAGTTTAGGAAGGTTTGGTCTATCTGTCGCTCTCCATTACCTTATCTTTATTTAACACCCTGCCTTTCTCCTCACATTTTCTCCCTCTCACCAAGCCACGCCTTCTCAGTGACAGAATATACAAATTTGAACGTTGTGGAATTCAAACACTAATCTAACTTTGCCTTCTTCCTCATATTTTCTTCCTCTCCTTATCTACTCGTAATTGAAAATAAATAACAAATAAATAAAATCAGTCAATCAATAAATAGAATATGTAAATAAATAGATAAAATAAAAACAAATAAATAAATAAAAGTAAATAAATATGAAAATAAAACAAAAATAAAAATAAGGTAAAAATGTTTTATTGCTGTGACGAGATCTTGCCACTGACATTTTTTTTTTTTTTTTTACATTCTGCTTCCCCTCCTACATTTCTCCCTCTTTCCATTCTTCCACTCCATTCTTTCTTAGTACCTGCATCACTCTCTTTCTCCCCGTTCCTCTTTTTTCCAGATTTTCCTTAAAGCTTTTTTGACTTTATTAGCTTTCCCTCAAGCTTAATAATATAGTCAGGTGCGAGTTTAGAGCGTAACCTCGAAAGACACCACACGAAGCAAAGGAAGTGATCGACGAATTCAAATCTGTTAGAGCCCGCAGTTTTATTTTCGCTCATTCGTATCGTCTGGGTTTACTCAAGTGAAACAGCTTGTACCTTACTGTTACTGGTGAGGAAGAGTTAAAAATTTTCTGGTAATTGGACGACAGGAAGGCAGCAGAGGCTTAACGAGGACAGGGGACCCAAAGTACAAGTGTGAAATGAGCGACATACATACATACATAGAGGCATACATACAAATATCAAATGGAGTGGTAGAAATTATATTAATCAGGTTTATTAGCAGAGAAAAGGCAATAACAGATACATAAGGACAAAGTAATGTGAATTTACCTTATGAACAGCGCAACAGATTACAGGCACTAAAGTTCTCATGAAGCGATATAAGTTATTTATTTACTTATTATTACCATTATTATTTTTTTCCATGGATTCCTTAACGGGCAAAGACAACGAGCCGAAGTATATGTGAATTTACCAAACATATGCGGTAGACAACATATAAAATAATGGAACTCAAACGGATGGTGTAAGCTATTTGCGTGTATTTACCGTGTATTTATTGCGATTATTAACGGGATCAAGACAACAGTGTACCAGGGAGTTCTTCTAACGGGGCTAAGAAGAACAACAACAAGGAAGGGGGTTTCTAGTTTCAACAAAGGTACCTGTAAGTAAGAGTATTTAGCCTGGCGTGAGATAATGTCCTTTGGTATTTACAGGTTTAATAATAACATCCGGCGTCCATAATTGTCAAGAACTGTACTTACTTCCTTACGAGAGAGAGAGAGAGAGAGAGAGAGAGAGAGAGAGAGAGAGAGAGAGAGAGAGAGAGAGAGAGAGAGAGAGAGAGAGAGAGAGAGAGAGAGAGAGAGAGAGAGAATATGTACATAAGAGTCATACGCCACTCATCTAACACTAACAACTCAAAATCCAACATAACAGGCAAACTGAAGCAACACAAACCCAAGGCACCATTATTCCAGAGCCCTCTTGTTGCCAGGGACCAAGGTAAGGTGTCGTGTGGCATTCCACCAAACCACGCCACAACGCCACGCCACGCCACGCCGACAGGGTATCTCAAGGCCACGGCGGCCAGCACCCCTTTCACTTAAGAGTCCTAGACGAAACACCCCAGCAAGACGAATCAAAACTAAACCTTCTGCTGATGGGTACACTGCGCTGGGAGTTCCAAGGGAAGCAGAGGATGTTGAGGCTTGAAGGAGTGAAGGTGGTGGTGGTGGTGGTGGTGGTGGTGGTGGTGGTGGTGCTTGATATCGAAATGGGTTGAAAAGATTGTAATTTGTAAAGAGTGGATGTAAAGTATTAGTTATTATTATTATTATTATTATTATTATTATTATTATTATTAGTAGTAGTAGTAGTAGTAGTAGTAGTAGTAGTAGTAGTAGTAGTAGTAGTAATAGTAGTAGTTGTAGTAGTAATAGTAGGAGGAGGAGGAGGAGGAGGAGGAGGAGGAGGAGGAGGAGGAGGAGGAGGAGGAGGAGGAGGAGGAGGAGGAGGACGAAATGAAGAAGAAAACAAGAAGAACAAGAACAAGAACAAGAACATGAAGAATAAGAAGAGAGAGAGAAAAAGACATATAAAGTAATGTCACGATTCCAGAGACAACGAAGGACTGAAACCAAGATGTGTGTGTGTGTGTGTGTGTGTGTGTGTGTGTGTGTGTGTGTGTGTGTGTGTGTGTGTGTGTGTGTGTGTGTGTGTGCTGGCGGCGAGGCGAGTGGCGATGAATGGGCAGGGCGGCTAGCTATATGTATATGCGTAGGAGACGGAGAGGAGTGGAGAAAGTTGCGAGTTAGAAGAGGCCATTGTCCTGCAGTGGCCTGGTGGTGGTGGTGGTGGTGGTGGTGGTGGTGGTAGTGCCAGTCAGATGATAATTGGCAATTGATGTATTTCACTCGTAAGCCACTCACTCTCTCTCTCTCTCTCTCTCTCTCTCTCTCTCTCTCTCTCTCTCTCTCTCTCTCTCTCTCTCTCTCTCTCTCATCAAACACGCACCATTCCATTGTCTCCTCAGCAGCATTACACAAAACAGGGGAATGACGTCACAGAAACCGAAGGGCGCCCCGTGAATGTGTTCACCTCTACAAAAAATATCAGAGAAAGAGAGAGAGAGAGAGAGAGAGAGAGAGAGAGAGAGAGAGAGAGAGAGAGAGAGAGAGAGAGAGAGAGAGAGAGAGAGAGAGAGAGAGAGAGAGAGAGAGTGCACACGAGACCCACAATTATCGCGCCCTTCCATCTTTCTCAGAGAGAGAGAGAGAGAGAGAGAGAGAGAGAGAGAGAGAGAGAGAGAGAGAGAGAGAGAGGCGGGGGTAAACACAGTGCATGACTCACAATGCCAGACACACGCCATTACCTGCCCCATCTACCTGTAATGAAGTGCGTGCTACCTGTTGCCGCCCTACGGCACGCCTTCACCTTCTCCACTCCTCACGTCCCTCTTGTTTGCATGGTGTTTTTACCCTTTCTTTATTCTTGTATTCTCGCTTCCTACTTTGCATTCCTCTCCTCTGGTGCTTTAAATCAATCAATCAGTCTGTTCTTTCTCTTCCTCCTCTTCCTGCTTCGCTCCTGTCTTCTATTTTCTTACACCCTGCAGATGCATTCTTCCTCTTTATACTTTTTTTTTTCGTTAATTTCTTCCTGGAGTTAGTATAAAGGAATTATTGGGTTTAACTTTCTTTCCCCCTCCCCCCCCTCTCTCTCTCTCTCTCTCTCTCTCTCTCTCTCTCTCTCTCTCTCTCTCTCTCTCTCTCTCTCTCTCTCCTTTGTTGCTAGTTATACGAACATAAAACATAAGAAAAGGGAAGTTGCAAGAAACCACTAAGCTTACACGCAGCAGTTCCTGTGAAAATGCAGTCTGCGGGTAAATAGAAGAGGAGGCAATGCTGGGGAGAGAGAAAGGAAAGATTATAAGACTCCTCATTCAATACTTCACTTAACAAAACCATCCATTGGTTCTGTCTGTAATGGAACAACAGTCTGCCTCACTACCTCCGACACGATTATTTTATCATCTGAGAACCTGTGAGCATTGTAACACTGCCACCCATTGATGCTTTCACTCGCTGTTTGGTGAATGTTCTCACACGGTGACTGGTCAACGTGTTCCCGTCTTGTTGTGAAACGTTCATCAAACTAACGTTGTATTTTCTTTAACAAAACCCTTAATTATAAGATACTGGATTATCTAAACGAAAATAACCTTGTATATTACAATTAAATAAAGGTTTAGGTAAGAATGAAATTGATTTACCGCACTTATCACATCTTTCATTAAATCATAAACCACTCAAGCATTTCTTTGTGTCGTACAATCAACTAAACATTATACTGGCTAGACTGAAAAATCTATCCTTTTAATCCCTTTCCTTTCTCGTAAATGTTTCGAAGATCTCGTACAGTGCTTTCATTGACATCCATTCCTGCATATGGCAATGAAAGGGTTTAAATAGTACATCTGTAAACCAATGAGGGAGTGCGAGCCTCAGTCAGTGGCAGTGTTACCAGATCTGCTTGTGGCAAAATGACAAAGGATAGAAAAACAAAAGTACATCACCTCTCTCTCTCTCTTGGCCCACATGATCACCGCCTCCCTCACCTTCCCACCTCTATTTCTGTTCGCTAATACCCGAGATTATCTGCTTAAAACGTAGTACATCTCTATCCAGGCCAGTTTTTCTTCCTTTTCTTTTCTTTTTTTTTATGACAGGATCTCTCTCTCTCTCTCTCTCTCTCTCTCTCTCTCTCTCTCTCTCTCTCTCTCTCTCTCTCTCTCTCTCTCAGCAAGCCAAGGAGAGATCGTGACAAAACAGCGATAAAAAGCAAGAGAAAGGGAAGAAGGGAACGAGGGGAGAGGAAACAGGGGACGACAGGGGAAGAGGGGAGAGGGGAGAGGAGGGGAACGCGGAAGAGAGAGGAGTTAGCAAATCAAAGCAAACATAATAGCAGCGAAAGGGAAGGTAAGGAGGAGGAGGAGGAGGAGGAGGAGGAGGAGGAGGAGGAGGAGGAGGAGGAGGAGGAGGAGGAGGAGGAGGAAGTGATGACAGGAAATTATAACAAGGAAGGAGGTAGGACAAACAAGGAAGGGAGAGAGAGAGGAATGGAGGAAGAGAGGAAAGGAGAGAAGGAGCAGGAGAAGGAAGGGGAGAGGGAAGAAGGAGACAAACAGTATAAAAAAGGTGATGTGGTGTGGGGGGGAGGGGAGAAGAGAAGGAGACAAGCCTGGTGAAGTCACGCGTCGATCACAAGCTGGGGGGTATTGGGGAGGGGGTGAATGAAGGAGGAATGGTGGGGACGGGGTGAAAGGGGTGGGTGGGAAGGGAAGGCGTGGTCTGGCCTGTGGTGACCCATTGAAGGCCGAAATGGTGCAATGGGCTTTTTATTTATTTATTTTTTATTTTTTTATTTGTGTCAGTGTGTCTGTTTGTTTCTGTCATTCTTTTTGTCTGTCTGTCTTTTTCTGTATCTATTTCTCTCTCTTCCTATTCTACAATTACTTTTTTTCTAATATCTTTTTCTTTCGTTTGTTTTTCTGTCTTTTAATTTCGTTGTCACCACGTGTCTGTATTTCTATCTGTCTATTTGTGTCTTTTAATGTGCCTGTCTGTTTGTCTATTTCTACGTCTAGATTTCTCTTTCTCTTCCACTTCTATATTTAATCAACTGGATGCGAACTTCTGTACCAGGTAAGACAAAATCCAACAGAAGATACAAGGTATAAAGTAACGAAAAAAAAAAAATAATAAATAAAATTCAAAAGTGTTCACGTCAAATGGAAACAAAACCAACAGCAGCAGAGCCGCCACCACCAGCAGTACACACATCAGTCTGCCGAACGAGCACGAAGGACGAGGAAATCATTTGAATATCCTTGTTCCTGATCAAAGACTACGACATAACTGTACACACATACATTGATAGCATCCTCGCTGCACGGCTCATCATTTTATACATATGCACACTCACCATTCCAAGACCAGTTGTATTCCTTATGATATTAATTAGTGTTCTGCTGTAAGAGTAAAGGCATCACACATATACGACAGTGCGCGTCAGTTTAGGAACAAAGCTTAGTAGGTGAGACGGAGGTGGTTTGCTCATGTGATGAAAAGAGATGGAGTAATGAGGAGGAGGAGTGCATGAGAAGGAGGATGCTGGAGATGAGTACGTGGGGAGAATGAAGATGGAGATAACCCACCATGCAAGAGGAGAGGAAGCTCAAAGAGAAGGTCTTTTTATGGGTGCAATGATGGCAGGCAAGCGTGGGATGAGTGAGGCAGGAGACACAGGAGACAAAATGACGGCGAGGTTGATCCGATGTGGTGTCCCTAACACGTGCAGCCGGAAGAAGACAAATGTTCCACGAGGAGGCTTGATGTATCACTGTTTGCACCAGACTAACGAGGCCACGTGACCCCGCTGTTGTGGAGGCTTACACTAATGACGTAGCCACTGCCAGAAACATTGCACCGGCCGATCAGTTAATATTTACGGAAACATTTTTTATTTGATCATGTCGCTCGCGTCTACACACACACACACACACACACACACACACACACACACACACACACACACACACACACACACACACACACACGCACGCACGTATGCATGTATGCATTTATGCATAAGAACTTGTGGTGTCTGTTCGTCCTCTGTAATCTCTTGTACTAGTCGCTTCAAGGCTGCCTGTTGTCATGGCTTGACCAGGCACTGCTGGGCTGAGGCCTAGTGGTAATGTCACAAAGTCCGATGAATTCCATGACAATGAATTAAACTTAAATCAATAATATATGGACCAATTAACCACTTTATATTGGAAGGGCATTGTCTGATACTGCTCTTCTGTCTGAAGTATTTTGTAGAGCATGAAATCAATTACTTGGGCGACTGTATCTGGTGACTACACACTGTGTGTGTGTGTGTGTGTGTGTGTGTGTGTGTGTGTGTGTGTGTGTGTGTGTGTGTGTGTGTGTGTGTGTGTGTGTGTGTGTGTGTGTGTGTGTGCGCGCGCGCGTGCGCGTCATAAACTCTCCTTCCGGCGAGGGCTGTATGATGGATGTAATGCTGCCTAGATTGTGTCCTGACCGATAGATGAGCAAGGCTCCATGTTGGTCGAGTACTTGTCTTCAAGAGGAAAGATGAGAAGTGCGTGCAGGGGATTACTGAAATGGATCTGTTAGGAAGGCGGAAGAGGTTTATAGTTGCACTGAAGGGAGACATCCGGGTGACGGGTGTATAAGAAAGAGAAGACAGAGTGAGGAGGAGGAGATTCGTTATGACTACCCATAACAGCAACAGTCCAAAGAAGATGAAGATCCTACACAGAAGCTACATCGTTGCTCTCCACCAGTTTAGCATTTTACTCCAATCTTAAGTCCTCTGATCTGCTGACATTCCCTTAACATAACTTGACAACTGAGAGTCTAAGATCAAGGATTCAAGAATAAAGGAAACGAAACACAAATGAATTCGGAAGATTACTCGACTTCTGACCAAGCCTGATACCAACGAATGCTCACTAGTTACCCAAAAGAGCAAAAACGCACTCATCGTAGTGTACAATGGCAACGTGATATGTAACATTTTTCCGTAATAGTTACAGTACATTGATGGGATTTTAGCCGAGACTGGATGATAATACGTGAACTTCTGCATTATGATCTATAAATCAAGACGTAAATCCCGAACTCTTTCATAAATCCAGAACGAAAATTCCTGAAACGTCTTTCATAAACCAAAACATAACCCTCCAAAAAATTCCACAAATACAGATGTGAATCCCTAAAGGTTATTCACAACACCAGAAATACATTTAAGAAGAAGAAAAGTTAATTAACAATGGCAAGAAGTTGTGCAGAAAAAGAAAGGCTCTCTAACAGGCGCCTATCTAATTAAGATTAAGACATTACATTAAGATATTAAGCGCATCAACTAAAGTTTTCCCTCCTTGCGTTCCCACATTCTCTCTCTCTCTCTCTCTCTCTCTCTCTCTCTCTCTCTCTCTCTCTCTCTCTCTCTCTCTCTCTCTCTCTCTCTCTCTCTCTCTCTCTCGTTACATTATTCCATCGCAACCTACTTATGTATACATGACGACGACCACCAGTTACCACTAGTAACAGCAACAGAAACATCACATCAACATTACCAATCAGATTCTTTGTTTCCCCACCGCCACCACCATCTGACGTATGCACCGGACAAGAACAATCAAGAGCGTTGCATAAATACGAGACACACGGCTGAACTTGAGATCTTGGGTGGAGAAGAAAGAAGGTCCTACTGAGAGGCGGGGAAGCAGGGAGGCAGCGAGGGGTGGAGGTCGCGGAAGACAATGGTTTACGAGGGACACTACATCCACTGCCGAACATCCTGCGTGAGCTGCGTGAGGAATGGCACGTATCCTATAATCCTACCGTACTGTGTGTGTGTGTGTGTGTGTGTGTGTGTGTGTGTGTGTGTGTGTGTGTGTGTGTGTGTGTGTAAGGTTTTAGTAAGGAGATTTTGAGTTAAGTTCGTATTGTTCTGTCTCCATATCTACGTTTTTCAAAATGTCGAACTATGAAAGAGAGAGAGAGAGAGAGAGAGAGAGAGAGAGAGAGAGAGAGAGAGAGAGAGAGAGAGAGAGAGAGAGAGAGAGAGAGAGAGAGAGAGTCATACAGATTTAGTGTGTTACATAGTTTTCCTAGTATCCTTTCAGTTTCCCTAAAGCCTTGATCTTAATGAAGTAATCGGACCAATATTTCAGTATTTCTTGTGTGTGTGTGTGTGTGTGTGTGTGTGTGAAGGCTGCATTTGTTCACGTATTGGGTGTATGATGTGGACTACTTATAATTAGATGTTGGTGGATTAATCCCCCAGTGGGAGGGTTCTGTTTTTGTTACCGCACATCTCTACAGCCCACCGCTCCGCCTGGTCCCTGGAGGATAAAACGATGGTTTGGCCAGGAGCACCTTTTGGTGTCCATTGCATATAAAAATTGCGATCTCAGTCTCGGAAACGTCTCCAAGTAAGTAACTTATGAAGGCGCATCTTTCTTATTTTATGACATTTCATCGTCAGAGCCACCGTTATGCCGTATTTTGCAGGTTTCCATTTATCGGCATGTGAGCGAAGGTTTCTGCCTCGCAACTTGCGCAACTATCGCCTCATCACTTCATATACGGGATAGACAGTTTTGGTTGACACCATCAGACTCAGCAGTGACTGTAGAATCAAGATGTGTTGTAAAAACTTGACGAAACAAATAAGAAAATGGTATTACGACGAGTCAAAGTGTTAAGATTAAAAAAAAAAAAAGTTTTATTTATGCTTGTTATTTTCAACAATTAGTCATTGAATGCTGAAGTATATTATTACATTAAGTAGGAAAAACTTTCGTGAACACGATACTGTGATTAAGATACAGATAAACACACAGAATGCAGATAAAACACAGAGTCATTTATTGCAACATGTCACTCACCGCAACCATCTCGGCGGCGCGGCACTTGGCGTGGCGTGTGCAGGCGGGTTCCGTATGCGTCTAAAACTTAGAACCCCAACCGCTGGGAGGTCCTTTAAGTTGCTACGCAGCTTAAAGCACTTATTACTTGGTTTAGTATATTTAAGTTAGTATTTTTTGTGTAATATGAATAATAATTCTACATACTGTTGTCAAACTATCTATCTATCTATCTATCTATCTATCTATCTATCTATCCATCTATCCGTGTGTGTGTGTGTGTGTGTGTGTGTGTGTGTGTGTGTGTGTGTGTGTGTGTGTGTGTGTGTGTGTGTGTGTGTGTGTGTGTGTGTGTGTGTGTGTGTGTGTGTGTGTGTGTGTGTGTGTGTGTGTGTGTGTGTGTGTGTGTGTGTGTGTGTGTGTGTGTGTGTGTGTGTGTGTGTGTGTGTCCTGTTTACGTGCAGCAACACGAGCCTTGTTGACCAGAAGGCAAGTAACCTGCCGCGTTCACTTCCACTGCTTTGCATTCTCTCTCAACCTGAACTCCTCTGATCTGCTTACTGTCTCATCATAATACCTGATAGTTGATAAAAATTCAGTGGATCACAGAAGTTAAAACTGAGGGAAAACGCAACACACGGGAAAGAAAGCGTGGTGTTTTACTTGACTTCTGACCGTGATTGTGGTTTCCTCTCAACATCCGCATTCATCTTTCAAATACTAATCACATGTATTTGTTTGGGCGCCTGGGACTGTTTACTTACGGAGACGCGGTGATGGTACAAACAGTGCAAATTATTACATCTACGTGTGTACTGTATATACGTACCGTTCTGACCTCCGTATTTATCTTTCAAATACTAATTACGTGTTGTTGTTTTGACGGCTATGAGTGCACATTTTTACCGGAGGTGGTAATGTAAACAGCGAAAATCATTACATCTACGCGTGTACTGTACTGTGTGTATTCGGTTCTGACCTCCGCATTTCTCTCTCAAATACTAATCATACTTTTTTGTTTTGGCTGCTGGCATGGTTCACTTCGGAAGACACAGTACTAATACAACCAGTGCAGATTATGTCTTACGTGTGTACTGATAGCGTTCTGACTTCCGCATTCATCTCTTACATTCTGGATTCACTTGTTGATGTTTTGACGGCTGGGGCGGCACGGTTTGGGAGACGCGGTGGTGATACAAACAATACTTCCTCTAGAGTACTGTGTATAGCGCTCTGACCTCTGCATTTATCTCTCATATATTTGGATTTCAAGTGCTGTTGTTTCGGTGGCTGAGACGGTTTACTTTGGGCCACACGAAGATAGAAGCAATATAAATCATTGTGTCCCCGCGTATACTGTCTATAGCGTTCTGGCCTCCACACTGCTTCTCCCAAATACTTATAATTCTTTATTTATTTACTAGGATGGGAGTAAGCACTATAGGAGACACGGTGGCGATACAAACACAAACCGTACAAACTATTCCTCGTACATTCTCTCGTGTACTGAGCATGAAGTTCTTACCACATTCATCTCACATATTCACATAATGTACCTGTTGTTGTTTTGGCGGATAGGACTGCACTCTATGGGAGACTCGGTGGTAACACAATGCTCAATGCTGCGTCAACCCTTGTATTGTGTATGGCGTTCTGACCCTCGCATTCATCTCTCACCATCTCTTATTCGTACTGATGCAGGATTCACGTGCTGTTGTTTTTTGCTAATGGGACTACGTACGCATCTATGGGAGACTCGGTGGTAATATAAACAGAACTCATTATTAAGTCCACGTGTGTATTCTGTAAAGCGTTCTGACCCTCGCATTCATTTCTAACCATCTCTCACATGTTCAGGATGTTTCGTCGGCTGGACCTGCGCACCATGAAAGACTCGGTGCTAATACAAACAGTGCTCATTAGTAAGTCCATGTATGCATTATGTATAGCGTTCTGACCTTCGCATCCATCTCTCACTTACTTAGGATTCATGTATTGATGTTTTGTAGGCTGGGACTAAACACTTTTGTGGACAGTGACGATACAAGCAGCACAAAGTATTACTGTCTTCGCGTCTGTCGTGTGTAACGTTTTGACATTTGTATTCGACTGTCATATATTCAAGATTCACGTGTTGTTGTTTGGTTAAGTCTCACTACACATTTTTTGGAGACTGGTTGAAGACATAAGCAGTGTTCATTAGGTCGATAACGCCGTGATCTCCGCATTAATCTCACACATACCTATCACGTGGTTTTGACAGACAGAAGTGCACGTTTTTGGAGGCCCGGTGATAATACAAACAGTGCTGATTATTACGACGATACGTGTATTAGCCGATAAGTCATGACCTCCGCATTAATCTCACACATATTTATGACGTTTTGGCAGCTGTGAAAGTGCATTTTTTGGTGACTGGGTTCTGATACAAACGGTGCAGATCATTAGGTCGATATGTGTATTAGTCGATAACGCTGTGACTTCCGCATTAACCTCTTTCATACTTATTACTCACTTTAGACAGCTGAGACTGCACATGGGAGACTCGGTGGTAGTTGAGAGAGAGAGCACCAAGTCACTCCAATCGTATCAAAGTTCATCACTCGAACAATCACCTGCCGTAGCTCTCAATATCACAAGTGTGCACTGTGTAACATCGAACATCTCAAGTGTACCTACCACCTGTATCATCATTAAAGAAAGAAGAAGAAGAAGAAGGCGATCAGTGTTTGTGTGTGTTCTTTATTTACACAAATCTACACTACTTACCCACGAGAATCCACGTTACTCATATATAATCACCAGAGGACCCTATAGAAGTAAGCGGGTAATCGAGACTGCTGCCATCATCTACACTCTGAGGGTTACATCATCATCTCTACATCAAGAACAGTGGTGGGCAGTAAGTCTGGAACAAGTAGCGGCAGAGGCAGTGACATCTGTTTTTCGATACAAGTGGTCGGTAGCGGGTTAAACAGACATTGTAACGGTAGTGAAAGGATTGAAAGGATATTAGAACAAGGAAAATAAACACAAAAAACTGTTTGGAGAGGAAAATAAACAGGGAAAAATGTTTAAAGACGAAAATAAACACGAAAAACTGTATGAAGAGGAAAATACACACGAAAACATCTGTATGAATAGGAAAATACACTCGAAAAACTGCGTGAAGAGGAAAGTAATCACGAAAAACTGTATGGAAAGAAAGAAAACACACACACACACACACACACACACACACACACACACACACACACACACACACACAACACACACACACAAAACAACAATAATAATGCACGTAAAAATATGAAAATACACACAAAAAAAAGGGCGGAAAACACGAAATGAAAACACGTTGCATGACTACCAATAAAATTTCCTTCACCAACCAACAGAAGTCCTCGTCACCTCGCCGGGAGACACTTCAAGTCTTTACTTGCACCCACAACAAAGAACACTTAGCGAAGGATCTGTTATGCTGACAAGGTTACCATCTCCCAACCCCCCCATCCTCCCACCACTGCTCCCTCTTCCTCTTACCCCCTACCTCCTTCTGCTTCTCCTCAAGTTTTCCTCTTGTCATCGTCCGTTCCCCACCTCCTCTTTCTCCTCCACCTCCTCCTCCTCCTCTCTTTCTCTCTACACTCTCTCCCTTCTCTTCATTCTCTACTAGTTTTCTGGGATGTTTTCAAGGCGACATCTCCAACCAAACTTACATTTCTTTGACGCACTCTCTTTGACTCCGACTCTTTGACTCTCTCTCTCTCTCTCTCTCTCTCTCTCTCTCTCTCTCTCTCTCTCTGAAAATGATTTCCTATTTTTACAAATCTATTACTTTTTTTCCCATTTTCTTTGTGTTTCGATATTAGCGCTACACACTCACTCACTCACTCACTCACTCACTCACTCACTCACTCACTCACTCACTCACTCACTCACTCACTCACTCACTCACTCACTCACTCACTCACTCACTCACTCACTCACTCACTCACTCACTCACTCACTCACTCACTCACTCACTCACTCTCTCTCTCTCTCTCTCTCTCTCTCTCTCTCTCTCTCTCTCTCTCTCTCTTGTCCTGAGCAGAAGGAAAGGAAGCTGGAGCAACAAAAAGAGGAATGTGGGGAGGGTGGAGTGAAAAATCCCCGTGAGGAAGCGGACGCGTTCCCCAGACCACACCCACCCACACACACACCCACACACACACACACACACACACACACACGCACATACACACTGGTACAGCCTGACACGGATAAAAACACGAGATAAAATGCACCTACATCTCCAGAATCACAAGCAGCCGAGTGTTTACATTGCCAAGCTGAGATTCAAATTAAAAGACGTCATTTCCTGGACAGAAACGCACGCACACACTCACACAGGTACGAGTATGTAGGTAGGTAGGCAGGCACACACACACACGCACACACACAGCAGCAATCAGTATTAGTAGTCTTTATAGTAGCAGTGGTGATGGTGTAGTAGTAGTAGTAGCAGTAACAGTAGTAGTAGTAGTAGTAGTAGTAGTAGTAGTAGTAGTAGTAGTAGTAGTAGTAGGAGAAGGAGGAGGAGGAGGAGGAGGAGGAGGAGGAGGAGGAGGAGGAGGAGGAGGAGGAGAATAGAAGTCAATTTATCAGTCATTAATAAATAAGTGAATGAATAAACGACTGACCGAGTGATGAATGAATAAATTAATAAATACACAAGTAGATCACATAGAGAATAAATAATACACCTACATTAACGATTTTCTCATTTTGCAGTTCGTAACGCTTCCTGATCCATAATTTGATTTGCATACCGTAGCCATCAAGCCACACTGCTGAATTAATAAAGAGATACTAATTGAGAGAGAGAGAGAGAGAGAGAGAGAGAGAGAGAGAGAGAGAGAGAGAGAGAGAGAGAGAGAGAGAGAGAGAGAGAGAGAGAGAGAGAGAGAGAGAGAGAGAGAGAGAGAGAGAGAGAACTAAGAATGACGAGTATTCTTAGACACTGATGTTATTTCTCAGGTGCTCAAGTTTGCTTTATTTTATCTTAATTTATCTTTTTTTTTTTTTATCCCTCTCCTCGCTCGCATTCCAGGTGTCCGCTGTGACAGTTCCGGCAGGTGACGCAAGACGCTTTTAGTGTTTACGAGCTGTAATCCGCGAGGAGGAGGAGGAGGAGGACACACCAGCATACAAGGGAGAAGAAGAAAGGTGTGGGTGTGATAAAGAACAAGTACAGACGAACGTAAAGGAGGAGGAGGACTAGGAGGGGGATAGTTTGACACGAGAGGAGAAAGGTGTGAGAGCGGTAACTAGGAAAATATTCAGAAGCTGTTGGGATGAGGGAGGGGGCAAGACACGGAAAAAGGAAATAAAGAAAAAAAAGACGAAAAAAAGAGAGGGTGAGTGAGGATCGAACGTACAGACAGCGATTCGTATTCAGGAACGTCTTGTTCCCTAACCAGGAAAGGTTAGAGGAGGTTCGACTAGTTCTCGAGAATGCTTTTTTCATGGTGATGGCAGATCTCGTTGAATATTATAATTATGCTATGGAAACATCTTTGAAAACCTCTTATAACTTCCACTGAGAAATTATAAGAGAATACGAGGGATGAGGTTGAGGAAGGCGGGGCAGGGACCTTGAGCCTGGTGACGCGCGGGGAGGGGAAGGGAGAGAAAAGTGATTACGAAAAGGGTAACGTACGTGTTAAGTGAGTCATTTCAAACTAGATTACGTCATTAGTGTAGGAAAGGCCAGTCTCCTTCAGCACCATCACGAAGGAGAAACAGGAGCTGAGAGAAGTGGTATTTCCTCCTCCTCATCCTTCTCCTCCTCGACTTGTACCTTCTATTCCTGTCTTATCTGCCACTTGTCACACCTGCGCTCCCACGCCTATTATCGACCAACCAAGAGCCTCAAGGTGGGCCGAAGAAATGTACTATAATCTCAATAATGTTTGTGTACTCCTCACTTAAATTTTCTCCTTGATTGCGTGTGTCTGTGTGCGTGTAGGAGTACAATTTCATGCCTTCGTGTGTGCATGTGTGCGTGTTGATATGTTGATTCTAAACATTCATGATACGGGAGGTAATGCTCAAATCTGTCAATTACACAAGTATTTAGCATCGCAGAGTTAGTGTGATGTAGCTACTGGAGAGACGCTTGCCTTAACTGTGCAAATGGTCGGACTCGCGAGACAGACAATGTGGGCAGACTACAGATGATTGGTTGATTGAATGATTGACTGACTGACTGACTGATTGAATTAATTTTGGCTCCGCGACAAGATTATTTAGCACTGCGTGTGAAATGGTTAAGACTTCACTAAATATAGATGAATGAAAACATCAGAGTATGATATTAAAGTATCACGAACCCAAAAAAACAGTTCCAATAATCTAACAAAAGACGTATGTTAGTTTTCTTCAAGGTAGTAAAGAAGCGCTGGGTTTCCTCGCAGCACACGCGTCTCACAAACAGGCGAGAGTGGCCTTAATGACTACTTTCCCAATTAACCTCGATCGATTCCATGGGCGATACTTCCCTGCGTACGAAGTAGGAAAAATTTTACCTAATTATTTTCAACTCTTCAGGTGGTCTCTCGGTACCACAGGGCAGGAGGTGGGGGGGGGGGATGTAGGCATTCATTACTAATTCTTCCTTTTTTTAATGTTTATTTGGATTTTGTGTGGATAATTTTCGGTTTTGCACACTTGTATGGTGAACTTTGTGATCTGACATTTGTAGTCACTACCTGTCTATTTGGATATTTGTCTATCTACTAAGTCGACAGCTAATCTATATTTTATCTATTTCTCTATGTATCGAGTTGTCCTCAGCGTTTATTATCTATTAATGATGTAGAATACTAATTACATCATCACGAGTCATGAAATTCCTCTTAAAAACACCCAACAATTCCCACTATACCTTGTTAGGAAGTAGACGCGATGGGGCGCCAAAACCCGTGAGAATACCGTCCCGTCTGTCTGTCCACGCACACACTTGTCTATCTGCGTGCGCGGGGTCCCTGTCTATCTGTTCATTTGTAGTCACTAAGTCGAGAAACTTGGATCTCTTCAGCTGTGTTTGGCGATTCCTTTCAGTCCTAAGTCCAGTGACCCGCTGAACATCTGACGGTTATCACTTTTCATTTTTTTTTTTACTTTTTTTTCTACTATCACTTTTCCCTTTTAATAGCTGTAGTCTTTTTAAATTTATATTATTTTCCTTTTTGACATTTTTTCTTACTTTTTTGACAGCCGTAACTTTTTTTGATTTTTTTTTTTTACCTTTGGACAAAACATTTTTTTGTTGATATTTTTTTTACCAATTTCCATTTTTGACAGCAAACTTTTTTTTTTGACAATCACTTTTTTTTTTTTTTTAAGGGGGGAGGTGACTGTCAGCAGATGAGATGAATCAAGACCGAGAGAGAAGACGGTAAAGTACAATAGGAGTCCACACTGGCGACCATGAGTGTACCAATCCGTCTTGCAATCCTCCTTCCTGTCTGGAGGGAGAAGTAATGTGCCTGTGTACCTAATTCCCATCCGCTTGCATATCCGCTTGGTCTTGTTGGGAGGGGGGCGGTGGGAGAAGTTACGGCCATCGTTTTCTCCCTTGTTTGGCACGTGAGTGAGGGTCAAGGCTCCTCCCTACATACCCTCAACCTTCCCTCCCCATACACAGAAATGCCTGCACACCGCAACAAGCCCACCTGCTCCACCATAACCTCGCGCCATAAACTTGTCTCTTAACTCTGCCGGCTGTTTAAGAGTATGACACTGACTGCTTCATTGTGTAACTCCTGATGACTTATGGCACGAAAACTTAAACTACAGACACGGAGAATATTGAAATACTCGATCACTCCTTTTTGTTTTCGGAGGTTTTTAGAAATTACTTTTTTAAATTAAATATGACACGTGTATGAGTAACCTTGCAGAGTTTTTATCTATTTATTTATTTTATTTATTTTTTTACGGGGTTTAAATACTCGTGGTGTCTTTAATTATACTCGCCCCAGACAGTTGCGTGAGGCTTGAGGAGCAGTGAAGAGCAGCCCTAGCAGTCCGAGGGTTGATGGTAATGAAGTCGTGATCCTTTCCGTCATAATCCTCCACCTGGAATTACCGTGCCTTTTCAGCAGGTGAACACTAAGTACCCAGGTAACTCATCTTCCGGAGTTTTTTTTTTTTTTTTACCCTCTCTTTTAGACATGTGTATATTGCCTTCCTGTTTTGTCTTCCCTTTTTTTTCTTTTTTCTACCTTTTTCAACGTACAGTTTTCAATTTTTTTTTTAAGATTTTTTTTATTTTCTATCTAACGTGCATATGTTGTTTCATTTTCTTTTTTTTCCACTTCTATTTATCTATTTATTTATTTTAACTACTCATTAAATAACCTGTTTTGCTCTAAGGTAATATGCAATACTGTTTTTTTTTGTTTTTTCTTCTTTTGATTTCCTTGGAAGTGTTATTTTATTTTATTTTTTTTACCCTCCTCTTCTCTTTTCCTTCCTGTTTGTTAGTCATTATAAAAAAAAAGGTGGGAGGGGGAAGTGTGTGTGTGTGTGTGTGTGTGTGTGTGTGTGTGTGTGTGTGTGTGTGTGTGTGTGTGTGTGTGTGTGTGTGTGTGTGTGTGTGTGTGTGTGTGTGTGTGTGTGTGTGTGTGTGTGTGTATCTCCCACTAAGGATGATTAATTGTATGCGTGTCAAAACATATTGCTTCTTGTTCAGGAGGGTGACGCGGCACTCTTCTTGGTGCATGATGATGATGATGATGATGATGATGATGATGATGATGATGATGATGATGATGATGATGATGATGGCTGCGATGAATGAAGAATAAGAACAAGAAGGAAGAAGAAGAAGAATAGGAAGATAATAAGAAACGTTAGAAAATTTAACAAAAAGACGAGAAGAAAATACGAGAATAAACACAAGAATACCGACATACAACTAGTAGTGTAAACATAAGTCTTATAAGTTAATGAAAAAGGTAAATAAATAAACAAAAACAAATAAATAAATAAATAAAAAGTAAAACAAAATCACGAACATAACATTAGACATCAACACACACACACACACACACACACACACACACAAAATACCAGATACGTCATGATTCACGCTTCATTAATTACTTTTTCTTTTTTTATCCACGTTTAGTGTGGCATTTCGCTCGATTCCAGCAAGTGTTCTGTAAACGCACATGAACTTACGTAAGCAGCATTAATCACAGCAAGTAAGCCTTCATCATTACAAGAGCATTTCATATTACGAGCGTGAGGAGGGGAGAGTAAGGAGTAAGGTGAGAGGGAGAGGAAAATTAACAGAAATTCGAGGAGAGGTAAAAGGAGGAGGAGGAGGAAGAGGATTACATCAGATCTTGGAACGCAAGCATCTCCAAGAATATTTCTTTTCTTTTCTACCTCTCTCCTTTCTCTCCCTCACTTCCTCCTCCTATCGTTTCTCCTTTAGTTTTCTCCTCTCTCTCTCTCTCTCTCTCTCTCTCTCTCTCTCTCTCTCTCTCTCTCTCTCTCTCTCTCTCTCTCTCTCTCTCTCTTTCTAAGACAAGCATGGGGGAAGGGCTTGTGATGTGATAGGTGTCTGCTTCTTTCGATCAGAGGTTACTGCCTATCACCAGGTGGTCTTGGCAGCAACAGCAGTTCTTGGTGCTTGGCTGGTGAGGGTAAGGTCATGGGGGGGGAGGGATGGTGGTGGTGGTGGTGGTGGTGGTGGTGGTGGTGGTGGTGGTAGTCCAGAGTGTTGCCAAAGGTGGTAAATATAAGGTGATGCATGAAGAGGAAAGTGAGGGAGAAGATGAGAAGAAAAACGACAGTAGGAAAGATTGATTCAGAGGAAGTAAAGCAGCGGCAGCAGTAGCAACAGGAGAAGCAGCAACAGGAGGAGGAGGAGGAGGAGGAGGAGGAGGAGGAGGAGGAGGAGGAGAAAGATCAGGCTATTGACCCTCCGCACCTGAGTGAAAAAGAGAGAGGGAGAGGGCAAGGGCCCCGGCACGACTCAGAGACAGGCGGTGTGTACGCGTGTTCCCAAGCCACGTGCCTGTCCAGTGGTCAGCGTGGTGCAGGTCGGCGGGGCAACGACTTCTGCACACCTTCACCACCACAGCGGGGCGCGCGACTGAGGGCACGCCGGCAATGCTCCACGCCAGTGCCTGCACACGATGCCATTTACTGCTGTGTCACAGGTGTTGTTCACTGCCTCCATCTTTCACGGGAGGCCCGCGGCTCATGTCAGGACTGGATACTTGGTGCTCAGCCTCCCGCTCCTCGTACTCACTTGGCGCCTTTGCCGGTGAAGGGGACATGTGAAAACCAAAAGAAGGTAGACCATAGAAATTTTCTTCAGCGTACAGATCTTTACCCACTACAGATTACAAGACTCCAGCGAGGCGAGCTATAAGATGGCGCAGACTCGCCGATAAGCTTAGACCTGTGTGCTTCACTTGGGAGAGTGTGTTCCTTGCGTCACAATCACAACACTGCCACCACAACAGCCTGCTTCATGAGAACGTTGCATAACAATCTGCAAAATGAGAGCTTCGCATCTGTATTTCAGTAATCATCATTAAGGCTTTTTGCTTACTGCTACTGCTGCCCATCGCATGAATCATGAGGCGCCGCGCAGGCCGGGCCTCTACAAGTACCCGCCCAACGACACGATTTCGTTCCGTACAGCGGCGAGGTAACCTTGGGTGCTGGATACACCAGGCATCGTGAGGCCAGCTGGCGACACGATCTGTAACATGCATCCTTGCTTCGACGCGCGATTTTCTTTTCCTTTTTTTTTCTTTTATCAAAATATTTTCTTCCTTTGTTTTATTTTTATTTATTTATTTTATTCTATTATTATTATTATTATTATTATTATTATTATTATCATTATTATCATTATTTATTTATTTATTTTATTTATTTATTTTTTTGTCATCAACATGTCACGGGACTTTATCGGGAATAATCCTAATTTCCGAGGACTGAAAAGTGAAACATGTTCTATAAGAACTGCAACGACTCCTGCGGCAGTCTGTCTCTTGGAACTGTCAACACACAAATACTTGGTACTTGTGGTGCACACGTCACCCACTGCAATAAAAACTGTAGTATTTATTGCGGTGGTTACAATGTTCAGAACGACTACAGCCTAAAGGTTATCCTATATCTTAATGAATCTCTCTCTCTCTCTCTCTCTCTCTCTCTCTCTCTCTCTCTCTCTCTCTCTCTCTCTCTCTCTCTCTCTCACACACACACACACACACACACACACACACACACACACACACACACACACACACACACTCGGGCTTGGGTACAGCCTGAAAATTAATCAAACGAGAGTAAAACAACCCATGAAATCGAGACAAACTCCTGACTGATTACCGCCCAGACCACCGAGTGAAAATAAGGCTAGGCGAGTTCAAGTTTTAAGCCCGAGTAACCTTCACCTCACAAAACACTTCCCCCTCACACCGCCATGTCTAACTTTCCACCACATGTGCGAAGGAGCTTTGGCCTCACTCTCTCACTTCGACAAAAACCCCGGACCACCCCCTCACTCCTCTCTCCCTTCCCCCCAGCAACCCGAGACCCACGAGCAGGTGTCAGGGTCCGCAGCGCCGCTCTACACGTGGCGCTGGGGAAGCGGACACGGGGCACAGGAGGAAGTAGGCCGGATGGGGCTTCTGGATGTGTGGAGAGGAGGTGTGGGAGTGTGTGTACGCGAGTGGAGGCACGCATACACTCCACATCAGTCCGGCCTTCACTTTCTTCACTTCCTCGCCTAGCTGAGCTGTTTGTGAAGGACTCAGGATATGGAACTGCATCTTACGTTCTCTTCTTGCTGCTACTGCTTCTAATTGTTCTCCTCCTCCTCCTCTTTCTACTACTACTACTACTACTACTACTACTACTATTACTACTACTACCACTACTACTACTACGATTCAGAGCTGTTAAGGTCGCTCATTCTTCATATGGTATCAGATTCTTTTTTACATGAATATTTTTATTGTTTGGAATGTGGAAGAAAAGTTCCACACACACACACACACACACACACACACACACACACACACACACACACACACACACACACACACACACACACACAAATAAAATAAATAAATAAATAAATAACTGGCCTAGTTAATCCTTTTTCTTTGTGAGTAAAATCCTTCTTATTACTATTATCATTGCTGCTGCTGCTACTACTACTACTACTACTACTACTACTACTACTACTACTGCTATCACCACTTTCACCCACACTTCCCTCCCATCCTTCCTTAACTATGTAACCTTACCCTTCCACTTTACCTAGTATTTCACCCCGTCTGTCACTTTCCATGCACCGCTTCCTCTTCCTCTCCTTACTCATTCACCCCTGTCCTATCCACCACCACCATCACCACCATGAGAGAGAGAGAGAGAGAGAGAGAGAGAGAGAGAGAGAGAGAGAGTTTCATTAGCCACGATGTCAACCTCATAACTCTCCCTTTAAAAATTTCGCCTCTCACTCACACCGCGTCCCTTCTCCGTTCACTGTCTCCTCACGAGCAAGGTCACTTTTTTTTACCCCCTTTTTAGCACCGCCTCCGAGCCCCGACCCTTCCCCTCCGCCCTTTTCGCGAATGAGTCAGGGCAGCCGGAGGGGGAGGGGGTGGTTTAGCGGGGAGAACTGGGAGCAGAAGCGAGGCGAGTGTCCGACCGCGGCAAGGCTGAGAGGACGGGAGGACAGGAAGACGCGAGGTGGAGAACAGGTATAGGTGAAGCAGAGGAGAGAAAAACAAGTATGGATGACTTTTGAAGGCAATGAACGAGCAAGATACAGCGGGACACACGTGAAGGATTGACGGGTCTGGCTTTTGTGTTTGTTGTGCAGGTGCCCTAAGTCGTAATGTCACGCAAAATGTCCTGGGAATTTTGTCTAAAGATAGAATATATATTAATGGATGGAAAAGTGAACTGCTTTTGTGTTAACCTTTCACTGCTAGTCTGCTATTATTCCTCAAGCCATCTACAACTCTTAAAAGGCCATTTGTTTTCGTGCTATAATCTCTAAAATACGTTCTTCTGTAGTTTAGAAAAGTTTAAATTGTTATTCATAGTCTTGTTTTCTTTATGTCCAGCCAACAGTTTATTACAGCGATCGTCGGTAGCAAGCAGAAATGTCTCGTGGCTTCCGTCAGCAGCCAGAAGCTTCCTATCATCTTACTAATGCAGTGATAAGATTACTACTCGCGTCACCGCACCCCAAGTATCACCAGGTTCCTGTCTTCTGCCTCCTTCACTCCCTCCCCCCCTCACTACGCTGGACATCTCCACTATTAATCTCCAATGATTCACCCATTACGTCGCTCTATTTAGATTTCACTTTACCGATGCCTGAATGACTACATCCCTTGCGTCACTCAGCCCACCCCATCCACCCCACCCCGTCTCATTTCACCTTCCTTCCCTCTTTCAACCGATGGTGCTTCTAGAATATTAAGAGTTCAAGTCGATGTCACACAATTACATTGCGTAGTATTAAATAATAGTACGAGTATTTATCCCTACCGGATCAAGTCAGTGACACGCAATTTATATCCAGCTTCAGAGTAATTCCAAATATCGGTTTGAAGGTTAAATCAGTAAAAAGTAGTAATGACATTGTACAGCAGGTAGGAATCGAAGTCCACATACGACAAAAAAAAAAAAAAAAAAAAAAAAAAAAATCACACACCATAATTTCGACTTTCAAGAATGTACAATCGCAGGACAAGACAACAGGAAGAATAAGCGAGAGTAAAGTGATTAAACGAAAATATATTTAAATTAAGATAAGAGTAAAATGAAAGTAAAATGTTAAAACGAGGGTAAAATTACACTAAAACGAACTTAATTGCCACGAGTAAACTTAAAACGAGTTAAGTTAAATTAAAACGAATAAAATTACAAAACGATAGTAAAATTATGATAAAATGAGAATTGGATAATGAAAAAAGAGTAAAATCATAAGACGAGAGTACACTTATAATAAAGCCATCATGAAAAGAAAAGAAAAATTATGTCACTAGTGATAAAACAGGATTGAAAATTAAAACAACTAGAGTAAAATCATAAAATAGTAAGAGCGGCGATAAAAATAAGATAATAAGAAAAAAGGACAGAAAAGTTATGATCGAAAAAACTGAGAATTAATATAAAACTACAAAAAAAAATAAATAAAATAAATAAATAAGTAAATAAATAAATTCCATCAAAATAAGCACAAGACAGCGAGAACAAAACGAAAATAAATCACAAAACAAGGACAACACGGCGATAAAACAAGAGCCAAAATCATATATATATATATATATATATATATATATATATATATATATATATATATATATATATATATATATATATATATATATATATATATATATATATATATATATATATATATATAAAATAAAAACTGAAAAAAAAATAATAATAACAATAACAAATGAAGCCTTAACCAACAGGCCTTTACACACAAGTTCATCTAGCACGGCCGACCACCCAGCCTTGTTTTCCTTCCCTGTAGGCCGCCGGGACCCACGTCACCGTTACGTTACGCACACGTCACAGGGCCGACCAGCCAGTGCAGAGCAAGGTCACCCGCCGCCAGAGCTGCGTCCGTCACGACTCACCGCCCGCCGCACCCCGCCGCAGCCAGCCCAGCCCGAGTGCCGCGCCATATTAGGCTCCTGGAGCTTGATGACGTAATCCGCCCCCACCTCCTCTCACCTCAAGCGTGAGAGAGAGAGAGAGAGAGAGAGAGAGAGAGAGAGAGAGAGAGAGAGAGAGAGAGAGAGAGAGAGAGAGAGAGAGAGAGAGAGAGAGAGAGAGAGAGAGAGAGAGAGAGAGAAACGGTGACAATACAAATTACAAAGGGCAAAAAAAAGCAGCAGCACATTTTTTGCCCCTTACGATTAAGTGATTAGAATAAGAATGTTAGAAGCAGTATCTAATCTAGAGTAAGTAAAGTAAGATTGTAAAATGACAAGACCTTATTTACTTTACTATACTCTCTCTCTCTCTCTCTCTCTCTCCCTCGTGACCTTCTCTCCTGCCTCCCATCACTGCAGGACTGCGGCACCTGCACACCCTGCACGCACATCAAATCTCATGCACGATCTGGAGCGGAAAGGTCTGTTCACTGCTCACTGGCTTCGATTCACTGCGTCTCAAAAAAATAGGTGGTTGATTGAGGATTGAAGCGGGTGTCTGTACTTCCTATGGGGTCTCTCACAAAAGCGCCTTGACGTCACAGATATCGACTCCTGTGGCGAGAGTGGCTGGCGAGAGTGGCTGGCGTGAGCAGGCCTTGGTTCCTTGGCACGCTCTCAAACGCTTTACTCTCACATCAGGATAATTTTCAAAGGCCACAGAGATATTTAGGCCTATATTCAGAAACGCTGTGCTCTCTCACCGTGATTTTTTTTCCAAGGCCACAGAGATGATTAGCCGGGTTGTCAAGTCTGTTTCTCCTGTTCATAATGTAGAAATTTTGTTAATCTGTCTAAAGAACCGTAAAAAGCACTCTTAAAAATCCGTGTAACTTCAACTCGAGCCTATTGAAAGCAGTAAAAGTGCGGCCAGCAGTGTTTCAGAATATGGCCCTTAGTTGGGTTTTCGTTGGTGTTCTTGCTGTTGGTGATGCTGAATCATTGTCAAACTATTACTAAAACCATGAAAAATACCCTTGCAAATCCCAACAACAGCCACTACAGCCTATTAAATGTAAGAGACAAGGTGAGGAAACTTGAGAGCTTTCTGATTTGCTCTCCTTTTCTTCTATGAGTTTCTAAGTACTCGTAAGGCTAAGACACCTCGTGAAGACCGTAAGAGCCACTGTGGCCTATGTATCTATTTATCTAAGAGCATAATGACCCTTGCTTCTGTACGTTCATCTTATTCACTTCCTTCCCTCTCGCTGTCAGTTTCCTTCCTCAAGACGTCCATCTCCCTGCCCGCCTCCCGCCACCCCGCACACCTTACTTGGCTGCACTTGACGCCGCTGATATATTAAGCTCCGAATTTAGATTTAATTATTTTGCACACACAGACAAGGTAAACTGACTATTATTGTATTAGGTGTGGAAGAAGAAAGAAGAAAGAAGAATGGAGAAGAAGAAGAAGAAAACGTAGTAATGGAAGTAGTAATAGCAGCAGCAGCAGCGGCAGCAGTAACATCAGTAATAGCAGCATCAGCAGCAATACCAGCAGCACTAATACAATTGGCAATAACAGTGGAAACATGGGAGGGCGCAGCAGGGGAGGAAACATAACAAAGGAGGCAAGGGACAGGATCGCTGGGGGACCTGATGACGAATAGACATGACAGCGCAGAGATAATAAAAAAAAAAAAAAAGAAAAAAAAAAATCAGGGTGATAGCGTGTTACTGGCCACACTAACGTAATCAGCTCGACAGTGACATGAAATGGAGGTCAGAGAGCGAGATAGGAATGAACGCAAACTATTATGTTTACAAACACAATAGTTTCTAATATACTCTCTTAATTCCTATCTTGCAACTGGAACCTGCGATGCTTTTGTAAGTCTGTTAGATTGGACAGAGGTTTAAGGTAAGACATTCTTCCAATTAGTCAACAGAAGAATAATTAATTAGTATGCCTGCCTTATCAAACCTTTCGTAACTAATTTACATGAGTACATTTGGTACCGCTCTGTCTCATCAAACTTGAGACGACTAACTTACCTGAGCACACCTGAGTCCACCTGTGCCTCATATATAAACAAGACAGTCTACCTACAACAAACATAGCACACCTTCCTGGCAGTATACACCCTATTCAACCTGTGTTACATTTAATTAACCTATCAGTGTAAACGCTACATTTTCCATCTCCACTCAAGCAACTACCAAAAGGCAAGACAGTGTAATTTCATCTCCCCCATTTCAACTACCTAACCTGAGCCAAAGATAACCTACACAAGTCCATAAAAACATGTGATTCTTCCTACCACACCTGCTCAAACTCATCCACTGTAGCCTTAATACACCTGTCCCTTGCCTATACATTTACTGATTCTAATACATTTACAAACACCTGCTCAAATTAACAATAGCAAGCCAATGACACACCTGTCCTCGTGATCTACATACCTGCTTTTATTTTTACCTTCTATACCTGCCTCTATCTTAACCTTGCGATAATATTAGTTTTCTATGAACAAGTTTTCCCTGTTCAATATGTGCGACTTATTTTCAAGTGACTGAAACTGTTACAAGATTACTGGGACACTGGGGTTACACTAGCTCCCGTTTTTTTTTTTTTTTTTTTTTTATCTTTCTCGTTTTCTTTTCCTGTTTTTGCCTTTGTGGGAGCGGAAAGTTAAGAGGGAATTTTATTTATTTATTCTTTATTCTATTATTATTATTTCTTATTTATTTATTTATTTATTATTATCTTTTTTTATTTATTCATTTATTTATTTATTTTTTTATAATCCTTCCATCTTTCAAGAGTACTGTCTAAAATAGCGCCGGCCGATTCATTAAAGAAAATTCGCCGTAACTTATTCCATACTTTCGTAGCTAAATTCCGAATACCAGGAGGAAAATAAAAACGTATTCATGATTCTCGAGACAGAATTCCGAATGCTGATGGAAAAAACAGTAACTTATCCATGATTTTGGTGACTAAATTCTGAATACTAACTTGAAATTGTGGTCTAAATTCTGAATGCCAGTAGAAAATTATAACTTGCACCTGATTTTTCACTACTGAATTCTGAATACCAGTAGAAATTGCAAGTAACGCATAAATTTTCTGGTTAAATTTCAGAACAACTAATACGAAGAAATAGAAACTTGTCTTAAATTTTGCATATCAGTAGAAAATATTAACTCATGCATGACTCTCCAGATTAAACTCCGAATACTAATAAGAGGAAACAGTACCTCACTGATACTCGAGCCTAAAGTTCAGAATGCTAAGAGAGAAACAGCCCGCAAAAATTCATAGACACGTGTACCTTACTTAAAAGAGGACGAGTTACAACACAAGGGGAAAAAAGGCTCTGGTAAGTGCTTGAGTGCCAGAAGCGGATCACTCGAGAGCCACTTAAGGAGGAGAAAAAAAAAAAAAAAAGTTGAATATTTTATTTTAAATTCGCTCTGCATAATTATACTGTGATTACAAGGGCATCTATAATTACGAATATAATCATCTCTCTCTCTCTCTCTCTCTCTCTCTCTCTCTCTCTCTCTCTCTCTCTCTCTCTCTCTCTCTCTCTCTCTCTCTCACACACACACACACACACAGCACATACAAAATAATATAGGAGAGGTCATATACTTTGCAGTCCTCATTGATAAAAAGATGAATAAACAACAGTAGATAAACAGATGAATAATAAGAGAAGAGGAGGGCGAACAAAAAAAAAAGGGCCGCCAAAGCAGTGGGGAGGAAATAAAGAGAAAATAAATTGTTCCTAGAATTGTGTGGCGCTGATCTATCACGACAGACGGACAGGAACACACGTGCTTTTATCATGCATTATTATCATTATTATCATTTTATTATTATTATTAAGGTTATATTTATATCTGTATTATTTTCACTATCATTGCCATCACTGCTATCATCACCTTAACTGAAAAAGGAGGAAGGAAGAAAAGGAAACGGAAAAGATAAAAAAAGGGAATAGAAGGAAAGGAAAAGTCGAGAGAAAGTAGGGCAGAAAAGGGAACAAGCAGAACAGAAACCAATATAAAAAAATGAAAAAAAAGGAAGGAGAAAAAATTAGCAGGCACCAAACAAATATAGACATTCAGCCTTGATGCGCCAAAGAAACACAGACACACTGAATATAATCGTGCACTTATTTTTCATCCAATTAAGAATATGAGGCTTAATGACTGACGTAGGCTTTTTGTGTTGTTGGTGGTGGTGTTGGTGGTGGTGGAGGTGAGCTTGGACACTAATAAGGGTGTTGGCATTACTAGTGGTGTTTGCAAAGTGGTGTTTGTGAAATACGTCGTGACCAGACACTACACTCCATCTCCTCTTCCTTCAACATTCAACGCGTGTCTCTTTACAAAGCACAACACATTCTAACACTCGTTTACTCTGTTCACTCCTGATCTGCAGTATGGTCTTTAGCTGCACTCTCTTTACAAGGACAACAATTTCTAATATATTGTTCATTCCTGGCCGACTGTTGGATCCTCGTCTGCTCCTTCTTTGCAAACACAACAGTTTCTTATTATACAATGTTCACTCCTAACCCGCAATTTGATCCTCAGCTGTTCTCTCTCTATAAACACAATGATTCCTGATGTACTATATTATTCATTCTTGGCTGGCGGTTGGATCCTTGGCAACTCTTTCTTTACAAACACAACATTTTTTAATAATATATTACGTTCATTCCTATCTACCAAGTGAAATCCTAGTTGTTTTCTTTACAAACACAGTAGTTTCTAATATACTCTGTTTATTCCTGGCTTGCGATTGAAACCTTAACTACTTTCTTTACAAACACAACATTTTTAATATACTCTGTTCATTCCTGTCTTCCAAGTGAAACCTCAGCTGCTCTGTTTACAAACACAATAGTTTCTAATATACTCTCTTAATTCCTATCTTGTAACTGGAACCTGCGATGCTTTTGTAAGTCTGTTAGATTGGACAGAGGTTTAAGGTAAGACACTCTTCCAATTAGTCAACAAGGATAATTAATTAGTATGCCTGCCTTATCAAACCTTTCGTAACTAATTTACATGAGCACATTTGGTACCGCTCGTGCCTGGTTACAATGAAGCACGACAGTTTCTGCATGTACGCTTTATCAGGCAACATAAAAGAATAGCATGGCTGCCTCATCAAACTTGTGACGACTAACTTACCTGAGCACACCTGAGTCCACCTGTACCTCATATATAAACAAGACAGTCTACCTACAACAAACATAGCACACCTTCCTGGCAGTATACACCCTATTCAACCTGTGTTACATTTAATTAACCTATCTGTGTAAACGCTACATTTTCCACCTCCACTCAAGCAACTACCAAAAGGCAAGACAATGTAATTTCATCTGCTCCATTTCACCTACGTAACCTGAGCCAAAGATAACCTAAACAAGTCCATACAAACATGTGATTCTTCCTACCACACCTGTTCAAACTCATCCACTGTAGCCTTAATACACCTGTCCCTTGCCAACACACCTGTTTGGATACATTTACTGATTCTAATACATTTACAAACACCTGCTCAAATTAATAACAGCAAGCCAATGACACACCTGTCCTCGTGATCTATATACCTGCTTTTATTTTTACCTTCTATACCTGCCTCTATCTTAACCTTGCGACACACCTGCGGGGCTCACCTGCCCCTGATAGACGTACCCCTGTCCTTACCAACGCACCTTGCACACGCACAGCTTGACCTCGCCCTGGGCCCGCCACCTCAGCCCCTTATTAAATCCTCCCACTTTCGCTGCCACGCTTCTTTTTCTTTCACTTTTCTTACATCATATCTGTCTCGGGGATTACCCACACCACGTACACAAAGTTATTCACTCTGAAGATGAGGTACAGATTATTGCCCGCACTGAGAATTGGGACAGTACTCGCAGACTGGGTGTCTCTCACTCATTGGCATGCAACACACAATACTCAAGAGGACTGCACTTATTTTTTTTTTTTTTTTTTTTTTTTTTTTTTTTTTTATGTAGGAAGGATACTGGCCAAGGGCAACAAAAATCTAATAAAAAAAATGCCCACTGAAATGCCAGTCCCTAAAAGGGTCAAAGCAGTGGTCAAAAATTGGTGGATAAGTGTCTTGAAACATCCCTCTTGAAGGAATTCAAGTCATAGGAAGGTGGAAATACAGAAGCAGGCAAGGAGTTCCAGAGTTTACCAGAGAAAGGGATGAATGATTGAGAATACTGGTTAACTCTTGCGTTAGAGAGGTGGACAGAATAGGAGTGAGAGAAAGAAGAAAGTCTTGTGCAGCGAGGCCGCGGAAGGAGGGAGGCATGCAGTTAGCAAGATCAGAAGAGCAGTTAGCATGAAAATAGCGGTAGAAGACAGCAAGAGATGCAACATTGCGGCGGTGAGAGAGAGGCTGAAGACAGTCAGTTAGAGGAGAGGAGTTGATGAGACGAAAAGCTTTTGATTCCACCCTGTCTAGAACAGCAGTATGAGTGGAACCCCCCCAGATATGTGAAGCATACTCCATACATGGACGGATAAGGCCCTTGTACAGAGTTAGCAGCTGGGGGGGTGAGAAAAACTGGCGGAGACGTCTCAGAACACCTAACTTCATAGAAGCCGTTTTAGCTAGAGATGAGATGTGAAGTTTCCAGTTCAGATTATAAGTAAAGGACAGACCGAGGATGTTCAGTGTAGAAGAGGGGGACAGTTGAGTGTCATTGAAGAAGAGGGGATAGTTGTCTGGAAGATTGTGTCGAGTTGATAGATGGAGGAATTGAGTTTTTGAGGCATTGAACAATACCATGTTTGCTCTGCCCCAATCAGAAATTTTAGAAAGATCAGAAGTCAGGCGTTCTGTGGCTTCCCTGCGTGATATGTTTACCTCCTGAAGGGTTGGACGTCTATGAAAAGACGTGGAAAAGTGCAGGGTGGTATCATCAGCATAGGAGTGGATAGGACAAGAAGTTTGGTTTAGAAGATCATTAATGAATAATAAGAAGAGAGTGGGTGACAGGACAGAACCCTGAGGAACACCACAGTTAATAGATTTAGGAGAAGAACAGTGACCGTCTACCACAGCAGCAATAGAACGGTCAGAAAGGAAACTTGAGATGAAGTTACAGAGAGAAGGATAGAAACCGTAGGAGGGTAGTTTGGAAATCAAAGCTTTGTGCCAGACTCTATCAAAGGCTTTTGATATGTCCAAGGCAACAGCAAAAGTTTCACCAAAGTCTCTAAAAGAGGATGACCAAGACTCAGTAAGGAAAGCCAGAAGATCACCAGTAGAGCGTCCTTGACGGAACCCATACTGGCGATCAGATAGAAGGTTGTGAAGTGATAGATGTTTAAGAATCTTCCTGTTGAGGATAGATTCAAAAACTTTAGATAAGCAGGAAATTAAAGCAATAGGACGGTAGTTTGAGGGATTAGGGCGGTCACCCTTTTTAGGAACAGGTTGAATGTAGGCAAACTTCCAGCAAGAAGGAAAGGTAGATGTTGACAGACAGAGCTGAAAGAGTTTGACTAGGCAAGGTGCAAGCACGGAGGCACAGTTTCGGAGAACAATAGGAGGGACCCCATCAGGTCCATAAGCCTTCTGAGGGTTTAGGCCAGCGAGGGCATGGAAAACATCATTACGAAGAATTTTAATACGAGGCATGAAGTAGTCAGAGGGTGGAGGAGAGGGAGGAACTACTGTCGAGCGCCTTCTGGTGGAAAGGAGAGGAGTTCACTTGGACTTAAACTTTGTACTCCTCGTATGCGAAGGACAGTAAAGATTTTTTTTTTCTTTTACGACGACTCTCACTTCTTAATTCTCCTTTCCCTTCACTTTACGACAGCTGACTCCGAGTCCTCCGATCTTTTCAGGATTATATATGAGTACATTCTCGTCTACAATCTTCCTCCTTATTTCCCAGAGCGTAATTACTCACACAGATGTAGAGGCTCACAGGTGTTGGTAAAGATATGACCTGTGAATCACCTGGGATGCTAAACACCTGAGTGGAATGAGTCACCTACACCTACTATCTATTGCGATGCCAAGACGTCACGAGGCGGGTTTCTTCTTCCCACGCGTCATGGTACAACACACACACACACACACACACACACACACACACACACACACACACACACACACACACACACACACACACACACACACACACAAAAAAAAAAATTTCAACAGTGCGCCCTAATTATCCTAAGTCTTCCATTCCTTCGGCCAAGATATCAAACTTCGCGACTCCGGATCAAAAACAAAAAAAAATGAAAATAGGGAAAAGAGAAGACTTCGTAAGTGGGTCGCGGCCTTTGGCAAGGGTCAGGGTTGTTGCAATGCGTGTTATTTTCCTCGTGTCCACGGGTGGAGCTTTGGGCGCGTGGCAGCAGCGGAGGAGTGGGCGGGGGCGCAGGGCGGCGGCGGAGGCTGGGTGTGAGCGCGGCAAGGAGGAGGCCCTGGATGATCTCTAAATGATAAATGAGCGTTCCATTTAACTTGACGGATATCCCCTGCTTCCTTTCCTCCAGCCTGGGCCAATTAGATGCGCTCTCCCCAAATATTAACCAATCGCATGAATTGAAAGATGGGCAGGGGTGGTGAGGCGAAGGTTGCCATTAATCATCAGATCTGCACTAAGAGGCGAGGAGCGGGGGGATTGGCTCCCAACACTGATTAACCTACACTGATGACAGTTCAAGGCACAAGTTGGCCTACTAAATGGACTGTAGTTGGGAGCGCGGCACGACTGCAAGAAACACCTTTTTTTTTTTGGCCCCACTTCTACGAAGTCGCACTGGGAACATAAGACACGCGACCGTCAGACGTGACCCTCAGCCTTAATTAATCGAGCCACAAGGATAATGAGTCTTTCCCTGCTCTTGACCATATCCGCTTCCATCAGGAACGTTCCCTCGTCGCTGAGCCTTTTACAGCACAGCAGGAGACGAAGTGAAAGGGTGACACACGTGCCGTACCAGAGCCGCTGCTGCTACATGCATACGTGCTTGCACTGTCTACTAAAAATGGTATACGCGCTATTTTTTAAACAAACCTCCATGATATTACAGTGCAAAAATTAAACCACAAGCACCGAAATGTTTCAATCACTCCATCATTTCCTTGCTGTCACTGGCGTCTTTCAAAATTATACTTTAAACCTGCACCAGATTATTTCGTTACGACTGAAGACGACTCGCAGTAGTCTAAGAGTTGAATAGCAAGTTCTGGGACGCATACAGCCGTGCTTGTTATCATCTGAACACTAAAATAGATAGAATATAGTCTGGAGCGCATAATTATAGTCACGTCAGCTACAATATGAATGATTAACGAAGAAAATAAGTAAAGTTTAGAGCACATATAGTCACGACTTTTATCATGAAAATACTTGATGAGGGATGGAAAACAAAAGACAGTTTGAATGAATGAAATTTCTGTGCCGTCACAACGAGGTCATATGGCGCCGCACATAAAAAAGTTTATATTTAGATTCCAAATACAAAATACTTATAATTACTATAAAACATCAGAACACAAAATAGTCCCAAAAAGCTTAACACCACAACGCTTACATGTACGTGAAAAATGAAGTCACGTGTGCAGTATTATTCCTTATGCTCGTATCTTTTAAACATTGCAGCTCTTCCTCTCGACTACATTCAAGAAGCAGTAGAGGAAATTTCTGGAGCTTTCTGGGGCGCTGCCATGATTCCAGTAACAGTTTAACAAGAACTTTCCACCATCAAATGGGAAAGCAACATTGAGAACTGTACTAATTATATATGTAACCCTTGAAAGTAGTCCCCGTGAGAGCCTTTAGCGTTGTAAGAATACATGCCCTTATGTCAGTGTAATCAGTGTTCCTCATCATCACAACGCTCACCAGAACCTCGCCCAGATAGGCAAAGCATTATGGTGTTAACAGATGCACGAGAGCAAAGAAGGCACCGTATTTCATGACACATGCTTCTTTTTGCATCACCGTATTTATTCCCTCTACGCAAGCATCATCGAACTTTCATGAGGACTTATCCGTGATGAGGTTACGAGACACACGACAACAGACAAGGACAACGCACTCCTTAACACACGACTATTGTATCGCCGTGCTTCTTATTCCTTCGCTCCACAGACACAACATCGTAATCTCCACCAGGACTTCGCTTAAGACAAATAAACCATGATGAGATTAAGAGACACAAGACAGCAGGAGAGGACAACGAGCTTCTTATTCCTTCTAAGTACACGTAACTTTCATGAGGACTTGGCTTCAGACAGGTACGCGGTGATGAGGTTATCGTACCACCGTGCTTTTTATCCCCCTCCAGAAAAATATACGATAATAACTTTCATCAGCACCTCATCCATAACAGACAAGCCATCGTGATGCTGATAGATGCAGGGAAGGCGTGTATCAATGAGGTGGTGGTTTCCATTGTCTCCTCGGGAAATACATACACAACGAGTTACATAATGAGCGCTCAACCCTAACATTTCCTTCCAAAAGTTCTCTGGATGGCCCCGAGCACCGACGGACATCCGGAGGCGGGAATACAAAGCCTTCCTTGTCACGACTTGTGGCTTCGATAGAGGAATACGGGAAACGTTCTTCTTCTTTCAGGTCAAGAAAAGTGGGCTGAGACAAACTAATAAAATAAGATAAAAATTAAATTAGAATAAAAAAAAAAAACGCTAACAATGCTGCTCCCTAAAAGAAAGAAAAGAGCCAGGAGGGAAGACTAATTAAGCTGAACCAATGCAGAAAAGTCGGATGGCCCGAGGCTGCAGCGAAGTCTGGAGGCGGAGACACAAATTTTCATAAACGACCAAGGTGCTTCTTTTCTAGTTGCGTGTGTGTGTGTGTGTGTGTGTGTGTGTGTGTGTGTGTGTGTGTGTGTGTGTGTGTGTGTGTGTGTGTGTGTGTGTGTGTGTGTGTGTGTGTGTGTGTGTGTGTGTGTGTGTGTGTGTGTGTGTGTGAAGTAGAAATAAAAAAGGTATTTTCTTAATCATAGTATTAAAAGCAGAAACGTAGAGGCACCCTAGACATGACTAAGGGAACTTTGTATATGTATACCAACAGGTGCACCACGTGATGAAAAAAAAAAAAAAAAACATTATATATCAGAGCGAAAATCCAGAAATGGCCGAAAAAAAAAAAAAAAATTACTCGTGCAGTTTGTTTATGAGGGTGATGGAATGTTCCACCACTCATCTGGCGTTGTTTGGGAGAGAGAGAGAGAGAGAGAGAGAGAGAGAGAGAGAGAGAGAGAGAGAGAGAGAGAGAGAGAGAGAGAGAGAGAGAGAGAGAGAGAGAGAGAGAGAGAGAGAGAGAGAGAGAGAGAGAGACTGACATCAATTCCTTCCACGCTCATGCTTTGAGCCGTAGATGGGTGATCAATACGGGCATACAAAGCACCTTTTATAACGTCAAGAGCCGCCCATCCAAGTCCCAGGTCAGGTGCAGCGCGGAGTGTGTCGTGTCCATTAAGAGTAATACAAGTGTGTGGCGAGAACATGTGTGGCGTACGTGCTGTTCTCCTCGTCTCCTGCACACTGCGTCTTTATCCCCTCTCACCTCTGCTCTCGTCATAACAAGAGCAACAACATGCCACGGCCGCCTCTGTACAGGGACGGAGAGAAGTATGATGGGTCAGTCAGCCAGTCAGCGCACTCAGGTGGAACACCGCAGCACGTGGCGAGGGAGACGCCCAATGACTCCTATATGGTGAGTAGTGACTATCTACATTTTCCTTTCTGTGGTTTCCCTCAATCAATACATTTTCGTTAGTTTTAAGATAATATTTTTTGGATTTATCCCTGAGTGTGAATGCAGCATCAATGAATTGGGTAAAAGGACAGAATTATTTCACTGGCAATCTCAAAAATTTCGTAAATGGAATGTTCCTAAATTGAGATTCGCCTGTCCCCCTGTGGCCCGCCACGCACTCACTTCCTACTGGTAAGAATTGTAAGTAATGGTGTGCTGAGAGATGCAAGGAAACAAAAGATACATGTAAAAAGACTGCAATATACTGATATGTAACACCCAGTTTAATTCTAGCTTCTCTTCCCCTAATTCGTCAAGGACTCACAAACAGGCCGTCCAAGGCACACCAGAGCCACGTCACCATGACTGGCACTTGACTACTTGCATGGATTCTTTAAACACTCCTTCAGTATTTCCCTAATGAGGTGGTGTGATTCAGTGAGCGTTTCTCAGTTGACTTTTTCTTTGTTATTTATATTATTTTCTAGTCTTTTCTAACCTTAAAACAACCAATTATTAACGACCAATCTATGTTTTTTTTTTTTTTACCAAACCTGTTTATTAATTGAGAATGATTACGTGACCACTTTCCTCTTTTGTTCTACGTATTTTCTCTCTTTTTCTATTAATTTCCTTTCTTGGCAATCTTTAAATATCAGAAACACCAGAAACATCAAAACGAAAACAAAAACACATGAATTAACCGTCAGTTTTCCTCTTTTGTTATTTTCTTTCGTTTTTCTATTATTTTCTAGTCTTTGGCAATCTTTAAACATATGAAACAAGGAAAAAAAAACACTATACCTGATTACTTCCTCATAAATCCACCACACCTAACGATCCTGTGGCCCCTTAAACCAATCAATCAGTCATCCAGTCGATCAATTTTAGGTCCAGGCACAACACACACACCCTTGACTTCCACCAGCAAACTCGCTCGTGCTGTGCCGCTCTACACTGGCCAAGGCACACTGGTTCCCCCCCACCCCCACTACCAGCCTAACCTATGATGAGAGCAGGACGTGAGGCAGCCAACGTGAGCTCCTCAGTCCCCATGATAGGCCTCTCCTTCCTCTGTGCTAGGCCTCGCGAAGATGCCTCCATCGTACAGCCGAGGCCAGTTTCAGGAATTCTACATTATCATATTTGCTTCATGTAATTATCTTCGTGGTGGTGGTGGTGGTGGTAGTAATTGTTGCTGTTGTTGTTGCTACTGTTGTAGTTGTAGTAGTAGCAGTTGTTGTTGTTGTTTATTAGCAGTAGTAGTAATAAGAACAAGAACAACAAACAAAACACAAACACAACACAACACACACAGCCGAGTATTTCCTAAAACCACACTGAGGTGCACCTGTCTCTGGACTCCTCTACGGGGGCGGGGGAGGTGAGAGGACAGAGCCTCAACGATCACCCTCACACGTGGCTCTGTGGCGCAAGCACAACCGGGTCTTACGCATCGCCGGCAAAACTGGTTTGTAATAATAGTAATAATAATAATAAATAATACTTATAATAAAAACTGCAAGGAGAGAAATAATCATAATAAAAACAATAAGAAAAGGAATTATAAGAAAGCAATAAGTAAAGAAGTAATACTAATAGAAATGAGATGGAAAGTAATAATAATAAGAAAAAGAAAAAAAAGAAAAAGAAGAAAAAGAAAGAAAAAGAAAAAGAAGAAAAGAAATAAAAGGAAAAAAAGGAAAAAAAAGGAAAAAGAAAAAGAAAAGAAAAAAGAAAAAGAAAAAAGAAAAAGAAAAAGAAAAAAGAAGAAATACAAAGACAAAGAAAGACTGACGAAAACAACAACAACAACAACAACAACAACAACGTAAATATAACCAGAATCCAACCTCACTGTCACAAGGGTACATGAACACACCCTGAATACAAAATAAATACAACCTGAATGCATCACAAATGCAACATCCTGAAAACAAGTTACTTCTTCCTTCATACAAGAAATACGGCTTTGATTTTGACATTCTCTCTCTCTCTCTCTCTCTCTCTCTCTCTCTCTCTCTCTCTCTCTCTCTCTCTCTCTCTCTCTCTCTCTCTCTCTGACAGGTGAAGGGGTTCGAACGCTAGTCCTCCTCGCGGCGTTATCATGCTACCTATGTTTCTTTGCCTGCATGATCTGCTTATCTCTAATCTCACACACACACACACACACACACACACACACACAACGCCTACATATTACACATGTACCCATTTGGAATTTAATTTGAGTTATGACGCAATAAAGGCAAGGTCATACTGTGTAGGTTGTTTCCCACAGAGAGAGAGAGAGAGAGAGAGAGAGAGAGAGAGAGAGAGAGAGAGAGAGAGAGAGAGAGAGAGAGAGTGCGCGCGTTTACTTCTTCCACTGAAAAACTATACCGTGAGTCAGGATTGAACCGGTGATTTTTAGGCCACGAGCTGAGTACTGTATCACGAAGCCACCGGAGACTAGTGCGTTTGGATAGGGAGAGAGCAATGGAGGCCTTTCGAAATAAACAAACAAACAAATAAAGAGGGCGATATTTGAGTCGATTCACTCCACACACACACACACACACACACACACACACACACATTGCAGTCTCTCCATAACTTTATATAAAAACAAGCCATAACTTATTTTAACATACGCACAGTAATATGTATTCCATATGCAGTGTGGCTTGACGTCACAGCAACCTTCAGCAGTGCCTTGCCCAGGACTGTTAAACAAGCCGCCGCGTGAGAGAAAGCAAGAAGAAATGCATCACAGTGTTTGATACGCCACCGCATTATGTCACCATATTTCGCATTCCACGTACACACACACATGATCTTAACTTTCACCAGAAGCCCCGACCCAGACACACACAGGGTTATGTTGATGTATACTAATACAACAAACATATCGATAACGAGATACACGACTGAAAATATGATACACGCATTTTTTCCCCTAAATTGCCTTTACGTGAAACAAAGGTCTGGTGATAAGGAATCCATGTCAGGGTTACACGGCCACGAGTTTTGCATAGGGTCAGGACACAGTCGGGGGGCGTCGCGAGGTGAGGTGGGGCAGGGCGGGGCGGGACGGGACGGGGCGGGGCGGGGCGAGGCGTGGCGGGCAGGACTTCCTTCCCTCGCTCTCACCTGTGCTCCTCGTGACCTTGTGTTGTCCGGAACTGTGTCCAGGAACTGAGAAGTGCCGGCCACTTCTTCCCTTGGTTAAGGTGTTAAGGTGATAGGATTGATTCAGGTGACGTGGACTCTCACCAGTACACTGAAGGCCACACCCTTGTTGTTTCCATCCCTGCAACACAAGTCATAGTCCCTTGTCCCCGCCTGAGTCGTGTTCACTTTTACGGTGAACACGACTCAGCCTGTTAATTAATCTCAGCCTGTATGCCAGGCTGAGATTAATTTTCACATAAGTGTGGATGAGGACGATAGGTGGAAATAGGTATGCATGTTTCTTACAGGGACTGGCCGTGAGTAGGCCTGATGACTTCTTGCAGCTTCCCTTATTTTCTTATGTTCTGAGAGTGAAACAGGACAGAAAGCCTTGTCTCATTAAAAAAAAAGGGAAGTTTCCACACACTTCTACTTCTCCAGGTAACAAGACCACCTGTCTCCTTTAGTGTCTGGAACCTTTAGTATTTTTTTTTCATCGGTTTTCGTTGTCCTTGGCGGAAGTCCTTACAAAAAAGAAATATGAGTAAATACAAAGGAGGAATCCCAGTCCCTTGCTCCACCCATTACAAATTATTACGATGTGCAGGGAATACTTCATCCCTGAGGCGGAACGTGCAACCCGGCCGTGTTGCCCTGAAATAAGGGACAGGGGTGCAAGGCAGTGGCGGTGTGTTGTAATGAAGTGAAGCATGCACTTGTAACTAGCGGGGATGTGGCTTAGGTTGCAATGCCTTGGGCTTACAGCGTTTCCTTAGCCTAACTAGTGCACGTGACCTGGGCAGCAATGAAGCTCATATGGCTGCCTTGCTCGCTGCTGCAATGCTTCCACACTCACAAGGTTAGAGTGAGCCAACAAGCCTTGTCACTACAGCACTTTGCAAGTGTGTGTACCTTATCTACAGATTAAGCTGCAACACGCCTCGTCTGCGATGATGCAAGCCCCATTTCTATAACTGCCACGCTGACCTGATCCACGAAAACACCTTACGACTATACTCGTATGTAAATGCCTAATCCTCCCGTGCCGCTGCGACGCCTAATAAGGGCGCCGCGGTTATGGCGCCGCATGAACCGATTAACGCAGTGCCACGTGAACATGTAGTCGCGGTGTCATCAAGTCAATCAGTTTATCCATTTGTCAATCATTTCTCCTGCGCCGCACTAGGAAGGTCACGCAGCCTTTGACAGCCTGCTATCAGTCTCCTTCTATTCTGGTTTCAAGGAGCCTGATTGGATACAGCTTGGGTGCTATTACCGACACGCAGTCAAGGAAGGAAAAAGCAACGTGAGCTTGACACAATTACGCTATCTACGTGATAAAATATTACGTAATTGATACTCAAGATACGCGAACTGGCTGTCACCCTTCGCCCCGAGCTGTTCCTCTGCTCGCTGCACACGTCCACGCCACGCACCATACAGAGGCTGGCCTCGCCCACTGTGTGCTTAGGACAGGCTGAGTTTTGATGCCAAGGATACACACATGAATGATGGTCCCCTGGCATCCCCTAGGCGCCCTGCCGCCCCCATCCGCGGTCAGTCCTCGTGCACCAAGTGTTGTTACACTTTCACTGCCTCTAAACGTTGCGACGGAAAAAATAAATCTATCTGACCACTCATCAAGATCATTGTAGTGGCAAGAAAATATATATATATATATATATATATATATATATATATATATATATATATATATATATATATATATATATATATATATATATATATATATATATATATATATATATATATATATACTCGTATATATATATATATATATATATATATATATATATATATATATATATATATATATATATATATATATATATATATATATATATATATATATATATATGAGAGAGAGAGAGAGAGAGAGAGAGAGAGAGAGAGAGAGAGAGAGAGAGAGAGAGAGAGAGAGAGAGAGAGAGAGAGAGAGAGAGAGAGAGAGAGAGAGAGAGAGAGAGAGAGAGAGAGAGAGAGAGAGAGAGAAATTCTGGAGGCCAAACTTTTTAATAGTTTTTATTTCAGAATGGGAAAATATTCGAAGAAGAAAATAAGACATGGATAATATTTTTTTTTATTTTGTTTCTATGATACTTTTAAAGCAATGATTTAATCTAGACTCAATATGAATCTATACAGATGTAATTATTGCTGATGTGAATATCAGCGCGGGTCGTGGACGGTGGTGGGGAGGACGGTGCCTCACCACGCACGGGGGTTGGCACCACTTCACCCGACACTCCCTTCGCCGCCTGTGTGCTGTGTGCAGTCTACATTCGCTGCCGCCTCGACTGGCACGCCCGTGACGCCAATCTTAATGGCGTGTGTGTGCAGCAGGCGCTAGCATTACCCTCAGGGTGGGATGCTGCTGCGACAGCTCCCCGAGGCTCCTGCACCAAGCACCTGCCCTTCTGCAAGGTATACAAGTAGTTGCCTCCATCGTTGCTACAACACACCAGGCCTCAGCTGCTCCATGGCCGCCAGGAGGCCCGCGGTGGAGACCTGTCCACCTCTGGTCACTTCCAGGCAGACAACACCGTTTGGAGGGAAGTTGGGGGGATGAAGGGGGGATAGGTTGCGGCACAGCCTCACCTACGGACAGTGGTGACAAACTATGCGGTGCTCCTTCCAATGCAGGCCAAAGACGTGACGCCCTCCGTGTGATGGCACCCCGAGGTTCATTAGGATAGAGTCCTGAAGGGAACGGCACATCGTGGACCGTTATGTTCTGAAGGAAGGCCTCACCTCGCTGACATCCCTGACGAGAGACACTCACCTCCACCACGCTGTTTTGATACTGATCCATCTTTACTATTTTGTTGTTCATGAGGTGCCAGCAGCTGCTCGTTGATGTACTGGTCCAGATCCAGTTCTTAAAGACGAGTGAGTCTCCTCGTGGGAGCCTGTCGAGACCATCTATAGGACAGCTTTGTCTTCCTACCGGTCACAAGAGCGGGTGAGCGGCAGAAACCACTGTTGAGGCGTGCTGTCAGGTGGATCATGATAGCAGGCGTACTGGAAGTCAAACCGCAAAGTTATGGTTTTCATGCGAGGCGTGAATAACACTGAAAATGTTATTCACGTGAATTATCGTTGAGGGCAATAAAGATTCCAAAATTCGTAACTCTCAATTCCAATTCTTGGCACCTACTCACAAATCATTTCTGGCACCGCTTCTAACAACCTGAATTCCGAGAAACTCCCACAAGACTATTTCTTCCAAATCACCTTCGCGTCTAATGAAAAAAAATATTTAAGGATATTTCCATAACACCACAAGCAAAACTAATACAGAGTCCAGACAGGTGACTAACACATTAGATCCGATTCCCTTATGTTAATATAAGCTGGTCTCCTTTGCTTCATCGCAGGAAACACTTCCACGCGCCGCCCCTCAACCTAGTGATCGTCATTCACCTCCACACAAACACACACATCACCCTCATCCTGCTTCGCCTGCCACCTCCTGAAACCCTGATGAAATGAATGACTGAATGAATGAATACATGAATAAATAAATAAATAAACAAATAAAATAAACAGCAATCATTTAAAGGTAAGTAAGATAAAACTGACCACCACAAAAAGCAGCTTGATGACAACACTCAGATAAAACAACATCCACCAGCAGCCAACACGAGATAGGTAAAGTTCGTACGTACAGCTCACGGTCGAGTAAATACAGTGCAAATTGAACACCAATCCCAGGAGCATGTTAGAATGTATACAGTCTAACCAAGTCTAACTTAAGTCTAACCAAGGTCTGGTCTAACAAGGGGTCTAACTAAGGGGGTCTAACAAGGGTCTGGTCAAAAAGCGCCATGTCACTAGCCCGCCCTCGTGTGGTCAGCTTCGCCAACCTTGGTACTTGTATTGTCACCCGTAACTGATTTGTTCTGATCCCATACCCGTGTCCTTGTGGGGATCGCCGCCGCTGGTCACACCCTTGCCTGGTTACGAGGAAAAGTCAAAGGACAAGTACACAAGAAAGCAAGTGTTCTCGTGTCTGGCTTCACCTAACGGACGGCTGGACGAGGCAAGGGTGGTGATGGTGCTGCAGAACATAACAACATAACAAAAGGGATGCTGCAAGATGCCTGAAAAGTATTAAGGAGGAAGAGAAGACAAGTAGATGTCTATATCTCTTTTCCTACAGTCAGAACGTAAGGGAAACTGTAAGAAGCCACCAGGCCTACAAGTGGTAGTCCCTATATAATACATATACCTAAGTACCTACGTCCAATATCATCCCTATCCGTATTTTTTTAATATATCTTTACAGTTGAAAACCTCCTATTTACTCAACACTAACGAACTGATTACAATCTATTCCATTCATCTACTACCCTGCTTGAGAATCAATATCCAGGTCTTTGTTTTTCATGTAACTATATAAAAGCTTGAACAGGTTACTTCTTGTCCTATCCTGACTCGTTATCTTAATCTTTCATCATATCCCCTTGAACACCTCAAACAGAAGAAGTGTTCCACGCCACTCTGCATAATACAAATTTAAAAGAGAGAATAAAGACACTCCATACAATACAATCTATATGTCTAACAACATGGCCATTTTTCCATGCCGTTCGTAACTGCACGAAAATAAAAGGTAAAACACAACCATCACCACCACCACCAACAACAACAACAGTAACAACAATAACTATTACAGTAATAAGAGCGTTGCGAGCAAGGACGACCAGGCGATCAGATCAATATCAGCGGAAACAAACAATAATTCTTAAATAATCTTATAATCTTAAGTAAAATCAGTTTCCAAAGCGCACCAATTAAAAAAAAAAAATGCGGACTATTTAACAAGGAAACGTGGTCATTATTATCATTGTTATTTTATTATTATTTTTTTTTCAAGCAAAGTCGAAGATAAAAAGAAATAAAAATCGTTTGCCACGTTCAATGAGAAAAGAAAAACCACACTGTAATCATGTATTGCACTTTAAAGTAATTGGATTCCAGGGACGATACTAAATTATTGCTGATATTTAAAACCAGTATAAACATGTTTGTGTGTGTGTGTGTGTGTGTGTGTTAGCGCGCGAACACACGCGCGCGGGTGTGTGCGTGCCTTTTCTTCAACCTTGCGGGCAGACAAGCTTACATTCCAATGAGGTTATATAAAGGATAAAAAAAAATTAAAGAGCCAAGTACGTACGCTACCCCGCCTGTAGGTAACTGCGTACATAAGAGTGCCTAACATGAGCCTGAGACACAGATGGGGGGAGGAGGAGGAGGAGGAAGAGGAGGAGGAGGAGGAGGAGGAGGAGGAGGAGGAGGAGGAGGAGGAGGATCACAAAGGGCTAAAGGTGTTGTACATGAATAGCAATTAACTTTTCATATTAGACTGTTTGACTTCACTCCTAGTAATACTGTATGATGGAAAGGAGGAGATATTATTACCATTACTATTATTATTATTATTATCATCAGTATTACATGTATTATTGAAGGGGAAATACGTATACCAGCCGCATGTGAAGAAAACGATTAGAAGAAAAAAAATGTCAGAAAACGAAGAGCATGACGATGAAAACAGACACTAAATACACGGAAAGGAAGGAGAAAATTTACCTCTTATGATGCCGCCGTGGAGAGAGAGAGAGAGAGAGAGAGAGAGAGAGAGAGAGAGAGAGAGAGAGAGAGAGAGAGAGAGAGAGAGAGAGAGAGAGAGAGAGAGAGAGAGAGGCCAAAAACAACAGGACAGGAACGCGACAGCTGAAGACGGAAAGTGACAAAAGGGAAGGAAAGAGAGAATGACGCTGGAAAAACCGGGACTGAATTCTCAAACGTTTGAGTGCCACACCTCCACTGTTTTGACACGCCCTAATGGAGGCCACTGTGAGAAGGTTCAAAGGTGTTTACTTCAAGACTATAGTGACGGTTTAACGAGGATTCTGCACCACCAATGGTAATCATGAAAACCTGACTATTCATCTCCTTGGCCAATGAAGACAGTCCTGATGAGAGCACGAGGCGTTTCAAAATTCAAGCGTGGTAAAACAGAAAACGACATTTGAAGTGACGAAGCTCCAAAGATTAGAAGTAAGCATATCAGAGGGACACCGCACGTGATTCAGTATGGAGATAAATCTAGAAAGGTGAGACTGGCGTGGTTAAGCCATGTGCGGAAGACAGATGAAGTTACGTGAAGATGAATCAGTCTAAGAATTTCCTCTAACCTCAGTTCACCATTTAAAATGCAGGCGACGCAGGCACCGCCATGAGGAACTGAGCCAAAGCACATACAACAGAAGTAACGCGCCGCTACAAAGGCTGCACGCATCAAGGCCGCGTCAAATGGCCTTGCACTGCACCATCGCCGGCCTACCCGAACTAATTTCCCTCATGACGTCTCGCTATTTAGTCACACGCACACAGAGCTAACGGTGCACTAGTGAGAGTGACACAGTTGCGTATAACACTCGTACATTTAGCACAGGTTTACGTACATTTAGCACATGTTAACGTATACCTAGCACATATTTACGTACATTTAGCACATGTTCACGTATACCTAACACATGTACATTTAGCATATGTTTACGTACATTCAGCACATATTTACGTATATTTTGCACAGGTTTACAAACATTTAACATTTATTTTGCCTATAGACAGGATAATTGATACGACTGTATAAAAGAAGATTTAAGGTAAACTTGATCTATCAAAGGGAGGCGTGCAGAAACAACGACCTTGAATAATGAGAGAAATGTACAAGGAAAGACGACGTGGCGTTGTATACAAACACCAAACGTTGCATGAGGAAACTGGAAACAACACACCGCGATGAGGGACAAAAGAGATGACAAATGGGAGAAGGAAGTGAAAGCATAAAGACAGAAGGATATACAGACAATGAAACAGCTTGGAAGAAGAGACAAACGTATGCACTGTGATTTATAAAGAAACAAAGGACATGATAAATGGAAGGAAATGGAAACAAAGCGAGTGGTATAAAAAAAGAAGAATCGCAATAATATAACTTAAGAAACAAAACTGCGGATCTTATTTATACGAAAAAAAAAGAACTGATAAAAAAGAGCCGGGTACCAACAAATAAATAAATAAATAAATAAATAAACAAGAAAATTACATCACCACTACATTTAACATACACTGAGGAAGAAGGAACACCGGAAGTAGCTAACAAATTAACGATAAAACAATAAAAAAAAAAAAAGAGGGAGGAGGAAAAGTACGGTACATTTAGTTCGGGTTTAGGAAGACGGAACACCGGAAGTACATCATTAGCAAAGTGAACTCATGAAAAAAATAAAGGTGGAGAGGGGAGAAGGGGAGAGGTAGAGAGGGAGTGGATAGCGGGCCAGGTAAATATCAATACACCACCAAGAACCAGAAAGAGCGAGAACTCAACGCCCTTACGCGAAAAAAAAAAAAAAATGTAGAAAAAAAGAAAAAAGAAAAAGAGAAAAAAAAACAAATATCGCGACGCCACGGACCACGAGGACAAAAGAGGAACTATATGATAAAAATAAGGAAGCAGGTATTGTCTTTAGAAATATACACAAAATAATAATAATAATAATAATAATAATAATAATAATAATAATAAAATAAAAATAATAATATATATACAAAAAAAGTCAATTAATTCGGATGACACGAAGACAAAAGAGCTACGTACAAAGAATAATGATGGTAAACAGGTATTGTCCTTAAAAAAATATATATACAAAAAAAAGTATATAAAAAAATATTCGGCGTCATGTAAATTGCAGCTTTAGAATAATAATCATAAGAGGGTCAGTTAATTAAAACCACATGATAACAAAGTATGTAAAAGAACATTAAAAAGCTATTGTCCTTGAAAATATATACAAAAAAAAAAAAGAAAAAAAAAAGAAATATTCAGCGTCTCATATATAGTTTGACGTCATATGATAAAAACGCCAATTAATTATGACCGAAACAGGAACTACGAAAAAAAAATAACTAATAAAGAGGTATTGTCATTAAAAACATAAAAAAAAGTGAAAAAGGAAACAAATATTCGGAACTTTATACATGAAATAATGAAAAAAAAAGTAAATTAACTGAGGCAACACGATAACAAATACATAATAATATATAACAACATGTATTGTCCCTAAAAATATATACGAAAAACAAAAAAAAAATAAATAAAAAATGAATAAATAAATAAATAAATACTCCGCACATTATACAAAGCAGTTTTCAGAATAATAAACAAAAAGTCAATTAACTAAAGCGACACAACGGCCCTGGAATATTCGCCTCACCTGACCAAACATTAGGTAGGTGCACAGGTGTCCCGCCAAGGTAAGTGTTAATGTCATAAGTGTCGCGGAGGATTCCCAACTGCCCAGGCGCCCGTCAAGCCTCCCTCTCCCTCCTCCTCCCTCGCCGAGAACAATTAATAACCTGCATAACCTGCGTACCCGTGTGTGTGTGTGACTGGTGGTTAAGTACAGTGGTGGTAGTTGTTGTAATGGTGGTGCTGGTGCTGGTGCTGGAGGTATGGTGGTAGTGAAGGTATGGTAGTAGTAGTAGTAGTAGTAGTAGTAGTAGTAGTAGTAGTAGTAGTAGTAGTAGTAGTAGTAGTAGTAGTAGTAGTAGTAATAGTAGTAGTAGTAGTAGTAACAACACGCCGCCTTCGAAAATTTCTTAAAAAATTCAAAATTCAAGCGTGAAGCACTGATTAGTAATAAAAACTATTAAAAATCACGACACGATCACAAAACTGTCATATTCAAAAAACAATTCCAGCACGTATTGAGTACAGCAACATAAAAACACTGATACAAATCAAAATAAGGTGTATTATAACAAGACCACATAATCAAAGAAGTACAACGGTTACCCATGACACCCGACCCGAACACACACACACACATTCTCTCTCTCTCTCTCTCTCTCTCTCTCTCTCTCTCTCTCTCTCTCTCTCTCTCTCTCTCTCTCTCTCTCTCTCTCTAACTACTCGCACTGCAAACCATGCCACTGAGTATACTTTCCCTTAAGGACAACTCTTCCTTAAAAGCTTAGCGTGGAAGGAGAAGGAATGTGTTTAATATTCACCAAATACTCCTTCCCTCCCTCTCTCGCTCCTTTTCTTCCTCACCTACTTACATACATACATACATACATACATACAATCTCATCTGGAAACCTCAACAAAGACTCCGCTAATACAACCACGTGCACCAGACGCGGCGTGGATCACAACAACGCCTCCACCAAGCTGCCACCTGAAGGTCTACGGGGTTCTTGCAGCTCATGTTCTTCTGCTGTTGTTTACATTCGTTCGTCACCTCATGCGACGTTATCAGCCCCTCCCTCCCTCCCTCCCTCCCCGGCCGTTGCATCTCTCACACCTTCAACACCTTTCCTAATCCCCTCCCTTCTTTCCCCACGTACAGAGTCACTTTTCTTTACATTCCTCACACCATCAGCACCCTCTCTTCTTCACCTCACCTTCATCACCTCTCCTAACATTTGCTATCGTATACTCCCTAATCCTGACCTCTCCCTGCCTCACCTCACCTTCATCACCCCTCCTAGCAAGTTCCGTTACTCCCCTTCTTGTTCCCCACATCCCCGTCACTCCTACAGTATTCCTAACACCCAAGCTTCCTCTTTCTTTTACCTACCTCTCCCATTACCAAATCTCAAACTCACTCCCTCCTTTACTCCTACAAGCGTCTTACACCTTAACTCTCTAACTCTCTCTCTCTCTCTCTCTCCCTTCCTTCCTCCATCACCCCTCCCATCACTTTTACTTCCTAATTCACTCCTTTTCTCATGTCACTTCCATCACTCCAGGCGTCTCACATTGCAACTCCCTTCCTCTTACTCCTTCACCTCAAACTCACTCCTTCCTTTACTCCTCTATCACAAATAAACTCCCTCTCTCCCTCCCACCTCTCTCTCCCTTTCCCATCTCACCTCCATCACCCCTCCCTAACTAACTCCCTCCTTTGCTCCTCCAAACGTCTTACAATTCCCTCTCTCACTCTCTCCCTCCTTCAGCAGTGAGTCATCAGCCGCCCTGCCTCCGTTAAGACCCTCGTCGTTACCTCACCGCCGCGCCGCCGCCAGTTCAGCTCACCCATATGGGACGACCCGCCGCCAAGGATCCTCCCGTCGGTGACCTTCACGTGGCTGACCTTCGCGTCGGGACAGTGAAGCACGGAGGAGGGAGCGCGTGGACCCCTGCACAAGAATTAAAGAGAGCAGGGAGGAGAGAGAGAGTGGGAGATGAAGCGGTGGGAGTAGAGGTGGGAGGAGTAAGAGGAGAGCAGGTGGGAGGAGGAGGAGAAGAAAAAGTATGAAGGTTTAGGAGACGTTATGCAGACAAGGTTGTTAAGTTACGGGGAGGAGGAGGAGGAGGAGGAGGAGGAGGAGGAGGAGGAGGAGGAGGAGGAGGAGGAGGAGGCCAGTTTTGGTATTCCCATGTAAGCATTATTATGTAAAAATCAAGGTGAACACTTTTTGTCATTCTAGTTCAATTAGGAAGTACTTGTAGAGATAACATGAGCTTAGACACACACACACACACACACACACACACACACACACACAAATCGATCGTATGACACACTATGAGTGCTTGTGTACCCGACAGGAGGAGGAGGAGAAGGTGGTGGTAAAGGTCAGACAAGTTTGAGACCAGTCGGTGTGGAGACGTGGCTTCTCTCACGTGACGAGCTGCGACGAAGGAGAATGAACTAAAAAGAAAACGGGAGAGGGAAACAAAAACCCGTATTCTGAAAAACTTTGCTCTCTCACCACGACCATTTTCAAATACCAAAGAGATGATCGGTCGGGTTTTCAAGAGTGTTTACCCTGTCAATA
>NC_087155.1:32560055-32570055 GCF_035594125.1 Scylla paramamosain | reverse complement strand
TCCTCCTCCTCCTCCATCTTCACTCAGATCCCTTCCTCTTCCTCTCTAACTAAGCACTCTCCTCTCCCCCCTTACTCACAAGCTTTCTCTTCTGATTTTCATTCATGTCCAGGTCTCTCTCTCTCTCTCTCTCTCTCTCTCTCTCTCTCTCTCTCTCTCTCTCTCTCTCTCTCTCGCTCTCTCTCGTCCTTGCTACTCTACACAACAGTCCTTATCATTTTCATTTACGATTTTACACCTTCATAAAACACACATACACACACACACACACACACACACACGACCTTGAATGTCCAAAAAAAAACGTGACTGGAATCCGTGATACGATCTCTCCGGTTTTCTTTTTTTTTTAATCTCTTTTTTTCAACTCTCGCTCCCTCTTATTACTCTGCGTCTTGCTTATCTTTCCCTCCAAGAATGTTTCGGGGGCACGCGTTCACTGGGGAAAAGAATAAATAAACTGCAGATAAAAATAGAAAAATAAATAAAAAACAAGACAAGAAAAATTACATATGCTGTGGTAGAAGACATGGTGAAGGAAGGCAAGGAGAGAGGGGAAGGAAACATGGAAAGATTGAAGGAGAAAAAGGAAGAGCTAAAGCCAAAGGATAAAGGAGAGAGAGAGAGAGAGAGAGAGAGAGAGAGAGAGAGAGAGGAGAGAGAGAGAGAGAGAGAGAGAGAGAGAGAGAGAGAGAGAGAGAGAGAGAGAGAAACCAAGTCGAGAAAGAAGGAAAGAATAGGATATGACAAGAACTACACAAACAAAAATATCAGAAACACGAACCATTGAAATAAAAGAGAATAAAAACAGTAGAGTAGACTTCATAATAAAAAAAAAATTTTTAAAAAACACGAAACAGTCGATACATTAACAAAAAATAAATAAAAAAATGGTAAAAAGATCAAATGACAAAAAAATAATAATAATAAATAATAATAAATAAAAAGACACAAACAGTAGTGACATAACAATAAAATATCTAGTTACAACCATGATTCCACAAGACAGACAGGATACAGGACACGTTTCATCTTCTACGCGTCTCACACACACAAACACACACACATACACACGCACACACACACACACATACAGACATCCTACGGCGCCCGATACACAGACACGTCCTTGCTAACAATAACTATGTTCTCTTTAGGACGTGCTGGGGGACATCGCAAAGGTCGTGGTGCTGGTGGTGGTGGTGGTGGCGGTGGTGGTTTGTGGTGGCGGCATGAAGTGGGCAGTAATGTAAGCGATAGTGATGGATATGGTAGTACATACTAATGATGGTGCTCGTGATGGTGGTGGTGGTGGTGGTGGTGGTGATAGTGAGGCAAAAGGGGGGGAGATGGTGAGGAGTGCTGTAATAAGTTAACGGTAGGGAATCAAAATAATATATAGGTTAAGAATGAAGTGTACTGGTTGGTAACTGAAAGAACACTATGCAGGACGATGCTACAGGTAGGGGAGGGCTGAAAGGGGAGACGAGGGAATAATAGGGAGGAATGCAGAGGCGGCGGCACCTCCCATTCTCTCACTTGATAAGCGCTTAGTCAGACGCCTGTTGGATTTACCTGCTAGCGGAGGCTTCTGCGTCCCTGTGGCAGCAGTAGGAGGAGGAGGAAGTGAAGGAGGTGGAGGAGTTTAGATGAAGCAGCGGTGGCAGCAACAACCTTTTTTGTTTTTCTGTCTCCCTTGGTAACAGAGAAGAGTCGTAGGTCACGAGAACAGGTGAGTCGCACGTGCTTCTGCCGAGCCACACACACACACAGGTAAAGCGGGGGACAGTGGTGGCGGTGGGGCAGTGTGTGGCTAGGCCTGCACTGTGGGTGTGGGGTGGCGGGCGGTGGTGGCAGCAGAGAGGGCAGCGAGGTACTAACGAAGCGACGCAAGTCCGATTAGCACGCCTCGGGCCACCGCACACCACGCCGCTGCTGTGGTGCCCCCTCCCAGGACCACAAGCGAACAAGTTGCCACTATTTACGCTACAGTGACAGGCGTGCTTAATGAAAAACACAGGCACTTCACACCCACAGCTACACCCACCCCCAGCTACGCATGAATACTTTATCACAGCGGGTCGGAAGCAGGCGCCCCCCGTATCCTGACGCTGAGGAGGGATAACAAGCCACACGCAGGAACGAGCCAACAAGAACCAGCACACTAGCCACTTGAACGCTCCTCTCCCCCTCCACTCGACCTTACCTTCAACTTTCCACAACATATTGATAGTCTGTTCAGCACGGCCAGGCTTCCATGATAATAGAACTCACCACCATCACCATCACCATCACCACCAGTACTAACACCACCACCTAAATTACACACGAAACATTCCTGGAGGAGGCGGAGTGAGTGAAGGTGACGCACGCCTTACACCACCCCCTTACACAGTCCCTGCTCAGTAAAAGCCTCCCAGTGATAAAGCCTTAATGAAAAAAAAAGAGGCTGCTCCAGTTCTCTCAGTTCCCAGGGCGGCATTCCACACACTAGCGGCAGAACCGTCAACTACTAGAGCCAGCCAGCCGCCGGAAGCCTCAGCTGCTATGACAGGAAAAGATGTGGTCCTGCCATGATTAAAGTGACGAATTAATGTGTGTGTGTGTGTGTGTGGTGGGGGGTGGGGGGGGAAGAAGTAGGTAGGTAGGTGGGTAGACAAATAGATAGATATGTAAAGAGATAGTTAACAGATAGACGGATAAATGGATAGATAGAGAATATAGATAAACAGGCAGGCAGGCAGACAAACAGACAGACAAGTCGGTCGTTCACTCACTCAGTAAATAAGCACTGCAAGTAGATAAGTATATACAACACTGATCAATAAGAAAAGAAAACCCCATGGCTGGTAAGTGGACATGAAACACACCACAGGTTCATCGCTCGGACATTAAAACACAGCGTGAGTCTTCGGGATCATAAAAAGGCAGAGTAAGAATTACCTTTTAAATCAACAATTGTGAAGCCATGCAGGTAATCGAAGGAGGGGGAGGGGGGGAATAAAGGACACGAGATGACGGTTTTAGGGTGTCAAGTAAGAGAGAGAGGAGAGAGGAGAGAGAGAGAGAGAGAGAGAGAGAGAGAGAGAGAGAGAGAGAGAGAGAGAGAGAGAGAGAGAGAGAGAGGAGAGACCTTGACTTTTCAGGTGTGTCAACCCAAGTCACATTACGACGGTCAACACGAATCACCTGCTTATCAATATACTTGTAACACCACCTCTCTCTCTCTCTCTCTCTCTCTCTCTCTCTCTCTCTCTCTCTCTCTCTCTCTCTCTCTCTCTCTCTCTCTCTCTGATCCTCACCCGCAGATAAGCGTAACAGCAATACAAACTCACCACTAACACTATCAACACTAGTTTGTAGAGTTAAGTTTCTCAGGTCGCACGCTGCCAAAAGGTTTAAGCTCAATCCTGGCTCACGGTAGTTTCTCGGCGGAGGAGGCAGCGCTCTCTCTCACGTAACGCTAATCGACGTCATAAAAAAATAAATAAAATAAATAAATGAAATAATAATAATAAACTCCCCTACAGCACTTTCTATCACTTCTCATGTCTCCTCAAAAAAACAAAGAAAAGTATTATACAAGGGAAGGAGTTCTGAGATTGTAACGCATATCTTAATTAATTCACAGGAAGTTTACGATCCTTCAAATTTTGGATGGTCCTTTTTTTTTTTTTTCTTACCTTTCTTTATGGACTGGCAAATCAATGGGCTTTTCTTTTCGCTCTTTTGTTCCCCTAGGCCAGTGCCCTTCTCTATAATTTGATATTCACCCCATCAGCACACACACACACACACACACACACACACACACACACACACACACACACGCGCGCGCGCGTTAACCTGACAGACCTGTTTGTTTTCTTTCCTAGTAATCTAATAATGGTTGTTTTTTTTTCATTACTTCTGTAAAAACCAAAGATGCCACCGCTGTTACTACTACTACTACTACTACTACTACTACTACTACTACTACTATTACTAAATCACTCTTATCGCCGCTGTTAGCTTATCACTAGCTTCACACTTCATCTCGTTAACTCCATACCAACCCAGTGCAACTTAAAACAATGCACCTACTCTCTCTCTCTCTCTCTCTCTCTCTCTCTCTCTCTCTCTCTCTCTCTCTCTCTCTCTCTCTCTCTCTCCACGTGGTCTGGTGGCGCCAGTTAAAAGAAGAAGCAGCGCTCTCCCTTTCATCCTAAATAGCCTTTAACACTGACCTTCACTGCTTCTTATGGAAAACATCCCCACTATCCACCTCTCTCTCTCTCTCTCTCTCTCTCTCTCTCTCTCTCTCTCTCTCTCTCTCTCTCTCTCTCTCTTAACCTAACAGCCACCACCACCATGACCATCCACACTACAACCTGAATAACCAGAACGTCTACAACTTCTATTATCACTCCATCATCCTCGCCTACCATTCCCTACCATACCACCACCACCACCACCACCACCGCGACTTCTACTCGCCTCTATAGTAATGTCATGTCATTATAATTGGTGTTGCTTTTTGAATACTACTACTACTACTACTACTACTACTACTACTAATAATAATAATAATAATAGTAATAATAATGTCAATGCATCTATCAATACTATTGCTCCTCCTCCTCCTCCTCCTCCTCCTCCTGCTACTACTACTACTAATACTAATACTAATACTACTACTATCCCGTCCCCACCGCCAAGGGCACCGTCTAGTGACTAACCCTCACGTGCTTATTGGCCTTTCGACGCACGAGACACACCTATGCGAAGGGAGGACGGGTTGGTAGGGGGAGGGGGATTAAAAGAGAGAGAAGGGACCCTTACAGATTTAGATATTCCCCTTAGGGCCTTACCTTAACCCTTTACAACAATCCTTTGCCCTCAATTACTACTGTTGCCGCTGCTGCTACTACTACTACTATCATCATTACTATCATTCTCTCTCTCTCTCTCTCTCTCTCTCTCTCTCTCTCTCTCTCTCTCTCTCTCTCTCTCTCTCTCTCTCTCTCTCTCTCTCTCTCTCTCTCTCTCTCTCTCTCTCTCTAACCACGGTCCTTCTATAGCCAAAGTGACAACATCTAAACTGCATTACTGATAACCTTTCCGTGCCGGGCCTGACCTTCCCTATGCATAGCCTGGTACACGCACACTATCACCCCTTCTGTCCTTGGCGCCCCACACACAGCCATTAACTCACTGCAAGAAAGAGCAGCAATGAGGCGAAAAACAAAACCCGAGTCTCGACGTTGCATAATTTATCGCAGTAGAGATTAAGTTAACCTATTTATTGTTTAGGTGTGAGAGAATATTCAGTCAATTTTGCATTAAGACGAAAAACTAAACCCCGAGTCTCAAATGAGTAATTTATCGTATGGGAGGAATGAAGTTAATGTATTTACTGATTAAGCTTGTTCGTAATATTACTGTAATGACTGGTTTGCACTGTCTTCAGGTAAAATTTGCGATATAAAGTCAGTTTTTTCACTTAGGCGAGAAACAAAAACCCGAGTCTCAACTGTGTAATTTATTGTAAGAAAGATAAAGTTGACCTATTTATTCCTTAACCCTTTGACTACCACTTGGTACACCTTTCCCTAGTTACCAATCACTCTGAGACATCTTTCCTTGTTCCGCAGCTACATCCAATCTTTGAACTGGGAAGAAATTGCAAAGTGTACTCTTTTCCACTGCTAACCTTCTTGTAGATGCTCATATAGACTTCACACATTGCTCCTGGTGCTGCTAACTGTTTCGTGTCGCAGTGAAAGGTTTAAGGTGCACTGTAATGTAATGGTGCACCGTCTCGCGAAAAATTTAGTATATAATTTTTTTTTTTTTTTATGAGGTCAGTTTCGTCCTGTCTAGGTTAGGTTAGGTTAGGTTAGGTTAGGTTAGGTTAGGTTAGGTTAGGTTAGAGGTATTAAAGAGATTGTGGCACCAGAAAGTGTCTAAAAAGCTGTTAAGTGATTCTGGGAAAACTAGTCTTGCAGGGAAAGGGTTACAAATGATGTTCCCTCTCTCCATATACGAAGGCTCAGAGGACACATGATTGAAGTCTTCGTAGCGCTAAATGAATTGGATAAGAGAGGATTCCGAGGGACTGCCACATGTATCACGCGACAGTAAGCTTTAGGAACGCGTGAAATTATGAGGACAAAGAGACAGCTTGGTCGCAGGGATGATTACTTGGCCTCTTACTTATTTATTTATTTTATTTATCTTTTTTTTTTTATCTATTTATTATTTTTTTTTTTTCATGATGCAGAATACATGTTGAGCCATCACTGCAATCATGAACACACCTTTACATCTCAATAGTCTCCACCAGAGCGTGTTAGAAGTAGTGGAGATAAAACGCCGAAATGTTTAGTGTGACGAAACGAAGCGACGGTTGGTGGACGGATACTAGAGATAAAGCCGTAAGAGTCATAAACAGGTCACTTATCATACAGGTACATTACTTACGGACTACGCGTTCTGGGTGGCAAGAGCGCACGAGAGGGGAACCATAGATATCCATACAAGACAACTAAACTTCTGTTCTCTCACCACGACTATTTCCAAAGGCCACAGAGATGATTAGCCTGGTTCTCAAGAGTGTTTCTCCTGTTAATGACGTAGAAATCTTGTTAATCTGTCACCAGAACCGTAAAAACATCCGTAAAAGCCCGTGTAACTTTAACTAGAGCCTTTTGAATGCAATGGAGGTGTGGCGCAGTCTCAGAATACGGTCTTAATGCAAATCCTCACACGAGACACTGCGATGGGTGAATCTGCACCACTCAAGGGACACTACGGCAGGTCTACAGTCGTGCTTCCTTTGTCCTTGGGATTACATGGACGACTACTACTGCAACTACTACAAGCAACTCAACTACTAGAAGGGTCACGGCTCTGCTTCCTGGTAAAGAACGCTGACTGTAAGTAAGGGTGGCATTCTCTATCTATTTAGCATTTTGTCTCGGCTATATTAACAGGTTTTATCGAGTTATTTGGGGTTTTCAAGGGTATTTTCGTGACTCTGATGATAGTTTAACAAGCATTCTACACCATAAATGGAGTTGTTAGGGTTTTCAAGGATGTTTTCGTGACTAGTGAAAGTTTAACGAGCATTCTACACCATAGTTGGAGTTGTTGGGGATTTCAAGGATGTTTTCGTGAATCGTGTGAAAGTTCAACCAATATTCTAGCACTCTACATCATAGTTGGAGTTGTTGGGGCTTTAAGGGATGCTTTCGTAACTCATGATACTTCAACAGCACCCTGCACCATCCGTTCCAGTGTGCCATGTCTTTGACGTCAGCGACCATGGAACGCCGTCTCTCTCGATCTTCACCTTTCTCAATCAATCACGTGCCCTGTTGTCTCCAGCATCTCGTACCAAACTGCCCAGGTACTCCAGTAGTAAAAATATCAATGAGAATCGGAAAAAATCATAGCCGTAGCCTTTCAAAATAGTCTTTAATAGAGAACAGTGCTTTTACGAACACAGGTCCAAGAGTTGGCAAGCGGCAGCCATTGAGGTAGGGGAGGCAAACATTTACGTAGCACGAGATGGTTAAAAATTATGACCTAAGGAGCGGAAAGGAAGAGCAAACCGCAGCATATCTTCTGTCCCTCACGAGGCTGTTTGGGATAGTGTGGCAAGGGATGTGTATTGTATGCAGTGAATTATGTAAAGCAACGATTTAGTTCATGTATTTGAAGGCTATATAATTGTACGTATGGAGACTTGTGAATTATAACACACAGAAAGAGAGAGAGAGAGAGAGAGAGAGAGAGAGAGAGAGAGAGAGAGAGAGAGAGAGAGAGAGAGAGAGAGAGAGAGAGAGAGAGAGAGAGAGAGAGAGAGAGAGAGAGAGAGAGAGAGAAACACACACACCTTCAAGATCATATGCTGAGACACACAGAAAGAGAGTAAGAGAGAGAGAGAGAGAGAGAGAGAGAGAGAGAGAGAGAGAGAGAGAGAGAGAGAGAGAGAGAGAGAGAGAGAGAGAGAGAGAGAATACATCACGGCACCACAATATATCACATTTTCAGCCCCCCACTGAATTACACGGCCTACCTCAGCCTACCATGGAATCACAGCTCAGCCTACCTACCTATTTTACCTACCAACACCTGGATTTATTACCTACCTGCACTACCATTACCTCACCTGGCCTGCTATTACGCACGGACCGTCTACCATTAGCTCTATTGAATAACTAACCATTGCATTCACTATTATCATTATTTTTTTAACTTGTATTCATCTTCAATGGCTACTTATTTTCATCTTACATCTTAATTTCTCACTTCTCCTTCATCTACTTGTGGCATCACGTCTTCTTTAGGCTGAATGACCTTGAGAGAGAGAGAGAGAGAGAGAGAGAGAGAGAGAGAGAGAGAGAGAGAGAGAGAGAGAGAGAATCCCACAGGTGGAGGGTTTATGATATTTTTATATTAAACTGTTAAAGATTCTCTCTCTCTCTCTCTCTCTCTCTCTCTCTCTCTCTCTCTCTCTCTCTCTCTCTCTCTCTCTCTCTGTCTCTCAAGGTCATTCAGCACCCGCAGATAGCAAACTTTATTTTTCGTACCAGACAAGAAAAGAAATCAAATACACAAATGAAGCAAACACACTGTGCTAATATTATAGCAGGTGTTTGTGTAGATTTTTCGTACTAAACAAGACACAAATATGGAAACCTATCAAGATACTCCCCTCGTAGGATCTCCCACCACCACCACCACCACCAACAACAACAACAACAACAACAACAACAACATCACCACTGCCACCAGAACAATCATCACCAAGAAGAAGAACAACAACAAGAACAAGACGAAAAACAACAACAACAACAACAACAACAACAACAACCGATTCGCTTCACCTGAGTTAATTGACTTTTTTTTCTCAGGTTGTAACTATTGATCGTTTGCAGGTAAATAAGTTATGAATACATGTTCGTGCATTATTATCTTCCGAATAACCTCCCTTTACTGTATAGTGTATAGATTTGAAGGTATGGTGTGTGTGTGTGTGTGTGTGTGTGTGTGTGTGTGTGTGTGTTTACTTTGTTAATTTACCTTGTATTTTTTTCTGGATAATAATAAACAAAATAATAAATAAATAAATAATATATCATCTTAGTTTTATAATACAGAATATAACTAAGTAAACCTACGAAATCTAGTAATCAAGCTTATAACATACTATACATTCATTTTACCGTATAGAAAGTACGTTCCCTGGAAAACCGTACAATCAAAAGCCTGCCTCTCTTCTGTCACTGTCAGGAATAACACTGTGTATGACCAAGAGGAACCAAGGGGAGCGCTTTAACACATCAACGGACACTCTCCCACCCCCACCCTGGCAAGTCACGTTCCTCGTCCCAATGCACTCAGAAGAGACTGTTTACCACACGCTTCATCAGAGTAAGGCCCGTGCTCTGAAATGTTTTGCTCTCTCAACAAGACTACTGTCAAAGGCTACAGAGATGATTAGCCAGGTTCTCACGAGTGTTTCTCTTGTTTATAACGTAGAAATCTTGTTAATCTGTCACTAGAACCATAAAAAAAAAATCCTTAAAAATTTGTGCCACTTCAACTAGAGAGGCCTTTGAATATAGTCGACGTGCGGGGCTAAAGTGTTTCAGAATATGGTTCAAGAGTTCACCATGATCTTCACTTCTCCATTCCTACCACTGGCGTAAATTCTGAAGCTCTCGACATGTCTTTTTTTTTCCACGTTCTTATGAAATTAAGTATTTAAAAAGGAGAATGACAGGCCGAGAACTAGATCAGCATACTTGACTGTGGTTCCTTCCCCTTCGCTATTTTGTCTTTATCATGATTGCTACATAGTGTGTATGTAGAGTGACTGACCAAGCGGTACAAAAACTTCGCTAAACACAACCCCGCTTAATTTCTCCTTCCCCCACAAAAATAAAATGAAAAAAGATGAAATAGGATAGATCAATAAACAAAACAAATAAATAAATAAGTGAACAAAAGA
>NC_087155.1:32550055-32552555 GCF_035594125.1 Scylla paramamosain | reverse complement strand
GGTGGTTAGGTCGGGTCAGGTTAGGTTAAGTTAGGTTAGGTTAGGTTAGGTTCGGTGAAGTTAAGTCGGGTCAGGTTACGTTAATTTAGGCTAAGTTATTTTGGGAGACATTTTCACGGAGGAATCTTCGTGGGAGTAGTTTACTGGAATTAGATTTACACATAAGTATATATGTATCGGGCACCCGTTCATCACACTACTGTATACCTCTATTTAATATACACACACGGAGCCTCCCCTCTCTCACACTAGTTCACTCATGTAATCAGATACGAGAGACGATAGACTAGGTAGGATAGATTTTTACCTATTTAGTTTTTTTTTTTTTTTTTTTGTGTGTGTGTGTGTGTGTGTGTGTGTGTCGCGTGAGTTTAATCTTAGCGTGACAGACATAACTCCCACTCGCCAGCATAATGCCAGCCCCTAGCAGTGTCTCGCATGCATTAAAGAAAAGTTACACACGTTTCATAACAAACAACACGCCGAAAGGTTACACGGAAGGATATAAAAAGCAAATCAAGACATTATTACCAAGGAAATATTCTGATTCATCCACCTCTCCACTCTACTCCACCTCCAGCCTCTAGTCATGTCACCTTCCTAACTTACACTCCCTAACTAACCCAAAATGATCTGCTTCCATAACACTTCCTCATCCCATCACGAGTCACTCCTGTCCACCCCTAACTGGCCTAACTACACCCATGTATATTAATTTTCCATTCTCCCTCCCATCGTCTCTTTTTCCCTTTCCTAATCTTGTCACGGAATTTTAATTATTTTTCTTCTTAATATCGGTAAGTCAATCAATTCATCGATTAATAGTAGGAACTCCACTCTCTCTCTCTCTCTCTCTCTCTCTCTCTCTCTCTCTCTCTCTCTCTCTCTCTCTCTCTCTCTCTCTCTCTCTGCACTCCCCATCAAAATAAATAAATAAATAAATAAAAGCATTCTTATTCTATCCTTCCCTCCTTTCCATTTCCAACAGTACCTCTCCTTCGTCACCCTCCAGGCCACTGCCCATCCGTGCCCTGCCCTTCCACACCAAGGACTGGCACCCTCCGTCTCTTCCCCAACCCAAACACAGACACACCCAAGGCTGCTCCCACCACAGCAGCCTCCATTGTAAACATTCATCATTTTCCATAACTCGCCCAAAAGGAATTCCCAGGCCAGTCCAGTCTAGTCCAGTCCTTCTTCCAGTCCACCCCTTCCTTCTCCATTTATTTCTTTTCTCTTTTTCTTTTCTTCTTTATTGATTTATTGTTGTTGTTTTTGTTTGTATTGCATAGTTTCTCTTCCTTCCTTCGCCTTTACTATTCTGCTTCTTTTTTTTTTTGGTTAGGTTGTGTACAAAGGTGATCATTAACAGTTAGTCTCGTAAACGTCAATAATAAGTATGTTGTTGTTTGTTTGTCACCCATCTCTCTCTCTCTCTCTCTCTCTCTCTCTCTCTCTCTCTCTCTCTCTCTCTCTCTCTCTCTCTCTCTCTCTCTCACCTGATAATTTATATGAGAGAGAGAGAGAGGCAATCCTCAAACTGGTTCGTGCGTCTTGTTCAACCTCGTGACCTCACACGGTAAAATCCCCGGGTTGGGCCACTCAGTGATGTGTGTGTGTGTGTGTGTGTGTGTGTGTGTGTGTGTGTGTGTGTGTGTGTGTGTGTGTGTGTGTGTGTGTGTGTGTGTGTGTGTGTGTGTGTGTGTGCAGGCTTAAACTCTGCATACAAACAAGTCCGGCGTAATATGTGCATTATGAACGTCATCACACACACACACACACACACACACACACACACACACACACACACACACACACACACACAAAGAACAACAAGTCATCCTCCTTAAGCAAATCACCACCACCACTACCCTTACCGTCGTCACCACCAATAGCCACACGGTAAAACAAATAAACAAGTAAATAAATAATAAAAACTGATGCAATTGGTTCACAAATGCAATGAAAGATGATTGAAACAGAATCAGTAGTCAGGTTGTTAGTGCCAATTCAAAAAGGAGTTTTATAAGAAAATTAGATCAATATGTTTAGAAAGGGAGATGACAGGAGGTTATGTATTGTATGTGTTTTATATAGGGACTGCTACGCGTAGGCCTAACGGCTTCTTGTGGCTTGCTTTATGTTATTAGATTATATCACACACACACACACACACACACACACACACACACACACACACACACACACACACCTGCTTAAACCGCACCCTCGCACACCCACACCTCACATCCTTCAACCACACCCAGACTCCTGCCATCCCCGCCTTTCCTGGCCACCGTGTAACCTACTACCAAAGACAAAGGAGGAGGGGGTGAGGTGGTAAGAGAAAGAGAGAGGTGGGGGGAGAGGAAGAAGAGGAGAGGAAAGGTAAGGTTTGTTGAAGGAGGCGAGTGTGTCCGGCCGGCGTGTGGCTCACAAAAACTGGGCCACAGTCTCGTGTGTTTCTGACGGTAAAATTCCCGAGTGGTGGTGAGAGTTG